>NW_021637117.1:12500-27103 GCF_004799145.2 Neltuma alba | reverse complement strand
TGCATGGAATTTAAACTTTTAAGCAAGTTTATATTATAATTTTATCTCATATATGTATGACTTAATCTTTGAAACAAGGCATCAGGATAATGGGATTATTAAAAAATTAGTGTGAATTTTTTGAAGGGTTCTAATGGAAAAAAAAAACTATATTTTTTATACCTCAGGAACAGTTTGACTTGTTAAATTTTATATTTGTAAATGTAGATTTAAATTATTATATCTAATCATCAATTTGTTTAAAATTAAATTAAACGGTATTTTAATCACGTTATAAACAGGAGAGATAGATCTCCCGCCCAAAAAAAAAACAACAGGAGGGATGCATCCGGAAAAAGGTTATCATGATTTATGAGTTTATTAATTTTTTCCTAAAAAAAAAGACAAGACACTACCAGACATGGCGGCCTTGATCAGTAAAACAAAATAGGTTTTGTGAAGTTGTCTAATAAAATTCTGAGAGCCTTACATTTGAGGCATGAGATAGATAGGATAATGGATCAGAAAATCCCATTCCACAAAAAATTCATGCATGGTCATAGACGAGATTATCGACAGAAAAGAAACGAACATGATTATTCTTGTTTGTTTCATGATATTATTATTTAGCCCAATTCATATATAACTCTTCTACACCGGAACTCCCCATCCCTGTCTGTATTTTCGCTGGAAGAACAGAGAAATGGAAGCTAATGCACAGGCCAATCGCCGCATTGCAACAATCACGAATCAGCTTCTGCCTCCTAGTTTCCAGGTTTCTTCCCTTTTTTTTCGCTTCAATTCTTGTCTCCTCTTCTGGTATTTATTCTTCAAAGCTCGTATTGATTTTCGATTTTGGTAAGAAATTCAAACTCGGACAATTCACACAACCAAATGACAAAATTTGAAGCTTTAATTCTCAATCTAGCAACGCCTAGAACTAAATCTAAATCTATCGTAATGGTTCGTTATAACATAGTTGTCAAAAATTGTTGCGTTATCATGTGAATTTGATATGCTATTTGCATATTGAATTTGATAGGAAGGAGGTGATGTTCATCTGAAGAGAGTTGATTGCAGAGCGAAAGGTGGGTCCCCTGGATTCAGAGTTGCTATCTTAGGTGCTGCTGGGGGAATTGGCCAACCCCTTGCTTTGCTGATGAAGATGAACCCACTAGTTTCAGTTCTTCATCTTTACGATGTTGTAAACGCCCCTGGTGTCACGGCTGATGTTAGTCACATGGACACTGGAGCTGTGGTAAATTTCTTACATGGCTGCTACTTGCAATCTTATTACTGAATTGTTGATCTATGAAGCGCGTATACTTGGGCCAAATTAAGTTGATCTATGAAGCACGTATACTTTGACCAAATTGAGATAGCTTTGGATCCCAAATTGCACTTACACAATGCATATTTTTTGTGTTGTGTCCTATTTTCGGTGTATTTCGTTGTTGATTAATAATTGATTTTGAATCTTAAAATTAAATAACCTTTTTTTGCATTGTCGTTCTTCTTTTTTTGGGTATGTATCGGGATTATTCTTGCAAGAAAACCTCGGCCAAAATTCTTGTGTATTTGCTATCACATTTTTCAGTCAAATTATGACGTGAGATTTCTTTTGAAGAAGTTAGTAATTTACTGATGCACGGGGGAAAATGTTATTTATTATGTTTTTAGTGAATGCTTGGTAGGGCATGTTTAAAAGTCTGTATTTGTAACTTGTTCTTTGTTTTAAGGAGCTAAGGGTAGTTATTTGCAACTCATTTTGAGTTTTCTAGGTGCGTGGCTTCTTGGGCCAACCACAGCTTGAGAGTGCGCTCACTGGCATGGATTTGGTGATTATACCAGCTGGTGTTCCTAGGAAACCCGGAATGACAAGGGATGATTTGTTTAAAATAAATGCTGGAATTGTGAGGACTCTTTGTGAAGGAATTGCCAAGTGCTGTCCCAATGCTATTGTCAACTTGATTAGCAATCCAGTGAACTCCACTGTCGCGATTGCTGCAGAAGTTTTAAGAAAGCTGGCACATATGATCCAAAGCGGCTACTCGGTGTTACAACTCTTGATGTTGTGAGGGCAAACACTTTTGTGGTAAGCAAAAGTTAGGACCGTCAAAGGAAAAAGCCTTTAATTCATCATTCGTTTTTTTCTTGATGTAAAAACTTTCTCGTTTTTCTTGCAGGCAGAGGTACTGGGTCTTGATCCTCGAGAGGTTGATGTTCCTGTTGTGGGAGGTCATGCAGGAGTCACAATATTGCCTCTGTTGTCACAGGTTTTCCTTTGAAAGTCCCTCTGATGCAGATATTGGATGATACAACTGGGCAATTGATCCTCTTAACTTGGTTTTTTGTAGGTTAAGCCTCCTAGTAGCTTCAGTCCTGAGGAAGTTGATTACCTTACCAACCGCATCCAAAATGGTGGAACAGAAGTTGTTGAGGTGATGTTATAGGGTTCGATTATCTAGAGTTTTGATTTAAGTAGACTGAAATTTGATTAATTAATCTTAATTTGTGGCTTTGCTGGCTATATTGATAATCTCCAGTCCTATTCTCTCTTTCCTTCTAATATACTTCTCCCATACCCCTCGAAAGGATTCATCAAGATGATCATCTGAGCTCCTATACCTTCCCTTTAGAAGGTTCTGACACCTGATTGATGCCATATTGCTGTTGTGAAATTTCAATCAAATATTTAAATTAAAAAACAATTGATAGCATTACTGGCAGGTATTAGTGCTTCTATGATGAGATCAAGTAAGAGCCCAATTGCACCAGTTATACCCTTCTCAATGGATGCTTGACGACGATAAAATAAAATCCTTGCTCAAGTGAACGTTCTGACTGACTAAGATATTAATAATTCAAGCTTGTTCTTGATTTGACTATATGCTCTTAGCTACAACCTAGGTTATTCTTAAGGATATTCACAATGGTTCAGTCTCACTATTATAAACACCAACCCCCCCCCCCCCAAAAAAAAAAAACAAAGTTGTGGTTGTGATCTGCTCATCATGAACTCATAATCTAATGGCAACCATTCATGTTACAGGCAAAGGCTGGGGCTGGTTCTGCTACTCTATCAATGGTCAGCAGCTTTCCTTAAAATATTTGCAATTTCAGAAACTATTATTAACTAGCACCAGTGAATCCTACCTACTCCTATTGGACAAACTAACGAACTAGAAAGTTCACTTTTGATCATGCAGGCATATGCCGCTGCCAAGTTTGCTGGCGCATGTCTTCGAGGCTTGAAAGGAGAAGCCGGAGTGGTAGAGTGTGCTTTTGTTGCTTCTCAGGTCTGACATTCCAGTCCTTTGCCTTGGACACTTCCTACGTTGCTTTTGGACTTGTTTTGATAATAATGGATGATCTCTTTAATAGGTTACGGAACTCCCCTTTTTCGCAACCAAGGTACGTATTGGCCGTGCCGGAGCAGAGGAAGTTTATCAACTTGGTCCCCTGAATGAGTACGAAAGGTATGACTTTCGAGCATCCAGTTTTCTGCTAATTTCTCTGTTGGAACCACCAAGCAACGCAGAAGGCTGACTTTTGTTTGATTGCTTTCATAGGATGGGCTTAGAGAAAGCAAAGAAAGAGTTGGCAGGAAGCATCCAGAAAGGGATTGACTTCATCAGAGGTTAAATGAGAGGTCAGGAGTTGGCTGGTTTTCGTATCAACGACAACGACCTTGTGAAATAATAATAATCCCCCTGTTCATATTAGATTTTTCTCGATCCTCCTCGTGTATTTTCGGTTTTACCAATCGTATGAAATTTGAGCATACTGGAAAACCATATTGTAAGTTCAGCAGGCGATCTGAACTTCGGATTCAACACAATGAACTATCTATATTAATTTCGTACAATTTACATCCGAAATAAAGTGCACAACTGTAGATGTAAGGTCTTAAAAGTTCATGAATAGTTATTTATTTATATAATAAATTGAAACTGGTATTACTTCTCATCTACAAGAGTCTGTTGAGTGAATCCTCTTTAAGACAATCTGTCATTTGTAAAGGAAAAATATTAGATCATATGCTCACTTCCATGTGTGTCACTTCGTTATTCCAAAAGATCCAATTTCGTTTTCAATGGGGGAACTTCACAGATTTTCTGGGACCCTGTGAGCTATTTTGCTTTTGTGCCAACATACACCACATGAAGGAAAAATCCCACGCACCCTCAGAGTCACAAGTCAAACGAAGTGCAGCTCTTGCGCGTATTCTAATTCTTTATGATGGTATATTGGAACATCGCATCTCATCAAAATACATATTTACAGGTTTCGTGATGCTTACGTATATAATCAAGTTCTTTCAAAAGAAAGAAAAAGAATATAATCAAGTTAAAAATTAAAAACATCCTATATTTTACAATTCCGTTCGTTGACTCCAACAAAATCAAACTCCTTCATCATCTTACAAGGTGAAGGGGTTGGAAGGAGTGTAGATTATTGGTACCTTAGACATGCTCACGTTTCCAGTCAGTAAATCTGGGGCCACAGTGTCTTCAATAATCACGGGGTTTACAGGCATCACTCTCTCCGGTATCACTTTATCACCATCAACCTTTGCTAGCACCTCAAAATGCATCTTCACAGTCTCTGGCTTAGTCCTCCATTCCGGGAAATCCTTAAACAAATCGCCATCTCCTTCCTTCAGCTTCTTCTCTGCCTGAAACCCTATCTTCACGAATGTCTGAGCAGAAACATCTGCCTTCAACAACTTGAAGGAGCCTTTCTTGTTTGCCTTAGGACCCAACACAGAAGATAAGAGAGCCTCAAAACCCAACAAGTTAGCGTTTGATCCATTGATGGAAGCAATAGGCCACATTGTGGCAAACTGAGTTGGCGTCAACAGAGTTGGAGCATCATTTTGGATATCAATTGGGGATAGTGCTTCAATGGCCTTAGTGTTTAACGGGGAAGACAGTTCCACCAGACCTGGCGCGAGGCGCTTGAGCTTGAGCCGGTTATGTGAAGAGGTTGTCGATGAGGAAGGGGATGAAAGTGATGTTGCACCAACAATGCGGAGTGAGAGAAGAGGGTCATCCTGCGTGCGGGAGCGAGATGTGTGGCGGAGCTGCTCTGCCAAGGCCATAAGACCAACGGCAAATCCACTCTGTGATTTGTTTAAGGGGAGGGGGAGATCAAGTGGTTTACGAAGGCTAACTGATCTTGCGCCTTTGACAGTGACAACGGCACCATCTGCTAGTATGACTTTCTTGAGCACGCCAGCATCAACATCATGCTGCAAAACCATACGAGTTCTAGTTAAAAGGGAGGAAGTAACCATCTCATTCCATACACATTGACAGGGATGTCCTACTAATTTTGCAGATTGACCGAAGATTTCATTACTCTTCGTTCCATCACAATACATCATTTTTTTTGCCATCATAGCCACTACTGGCATGGATACTAGACCGCAACACAAATTGCAACACAACCAAAAACTGAAATATTAAAGTTGAATTTGAAATATGGCACATCCTGACATGACCTGATTTCGTTCTTAAGTGTTGGTGCTTTAAAGGTACCAACCTAAAACAGAGTCACTAAGTATTAACACACCAATATACTTGTATAAAAAATCCAACAGGTTTGGGAACAAATTAAATCCTTAATATTTGAGTGAGACAGATAAGATCAATAACAAACGTAAATAGCACTAAAGTTTAAATTATCGCCGTTATCCACTATGTCATCTCAATTCTTGTACAAATCCACTAATTTAATTACATTTGAGATGAAAAGTACAGATTCTAACATGGATACAAGACACAAGACGCTGGCACAAAAATACAGAAACATGATCACACATAACTCCTAAATGCAATGTGGTCTGTTGCAATGCATCTGGCAAGAACGAATTCGTTCACAGACTATAATTCCTTTCCAGTCGTATATTATTATGCAAATTACATCCGGTCTCACATGAAAGGACTCATCAATCAATACATCAATATATCAATACCGATATTACAACATCTCTTAAATTTTATATCAATTCACCAGATTTCATGCAAGTTGTGCTACACTGTGTGTCTAATCCAAAAATGGCAACTGTCATATGTAGGACGAATAATATTATAAGAATGGAATAAAAAAACTTACAGGGAGAGAAATCCTCATATCCTTGGCGTCCTGAAGCCAGAGTTCCATGGGTCCCGCCAATTGGAACGGAGCCAAAACTGGTAACTCATTATCCGATCTCCTCTTCTCAACCAGAGCCTTTTCTTCGCCGGGTTTTGCCGGTTCCTCAATCCGGAAAATCGGAAGATCAACGTAATCCCACCGGTTCACGTCCTCTAAGAACTTGAACGGAATAACCTTCTGATCAATCTCCAGGTCGAATTCATAGGCCACAGAATGCCCCACTTGGGCATCCCTCGGATCAAACCCACTTATCTTGAAATCCTCCGACGGAAACCCCAATCCGTTCACAATCGCCTCTTTTAAATCCTGTAAATACCGCGTATTCCATCATCAGAACCGTATCGACAAATAAGCTGATTTACAGAAATCAGTTAAAACACCCAGAAAAAAGAAATCGCAAGAACAAAGTTACTTTTCATAATTCTCCCCAGTTGCAAAGCACCGTTCAAGAGAAAAACCAGATTAACCCAAAAAAAAAAAAATCCAAAGCTCCAACGGTCGAAAACTTAAAAGATCATAAACGAAGAATTTTTCTTTCATAATTCTCCATGACATTGCGGGAAACAAAGCACAAGGAGGAAAAAAGAAGAATAAGCAGAAGAAGAAAATCCAAAACAAAGCCGACATACAGCAATCGCCTTGGGGTAGGGCGGGTTGACGACATCGGAGGTGGAAGGCAAAGCCGAGGAGAAGGAAGAAAAGAAAAGCAAAGCGAATGCACTGATCCGAAAGCGAAGCAATCCCATCTCGTGGCAAAAACACAGAAGAATTGACACAGAATGGGAAGAAGATTGAAACAAGAAGAAGACACCCGAAATCCCACAAAGAAGCCCCTCGAACCCTCCAACATGATATTGCGGGGTGGTCCATTTATAGCCCAAGCTATATTTTGAATAATTTTTAATTTTAATTTAATTAAGATAAAAAAGATAAATTAATCAACTTTAAATTTAAATTAAATAATAATAGAGTCAATCACTGAATCACCTGCATTTCGTTAATTGGCGTAAAACAGTCCTTTTTAACAGATAATATAAAACTGGATATCTTTTTTTTTTTTTTTTGGGATATTAGAAGATAGAATTATTACTCGGTTAACCATTGTGGGAAATCAAGATTTGAGTTGGGATCAAGGAGGAATCTCCCTGGTAATTGCAGGGCGTGTGGTAGAGATTCGAGGAGTGATGACGTGGAGTCAACAAGCCAATGAGAATCGAGGAAGTTGTATGGAAACGAATGTGATTGGGTGGGATTCGTTGGAAGCACGAAGGAACGAACGGCCAATTTCTTCGGGTCCCTTATGTGGGGCCCGGTAACGTGAGAATTACGCGGCTTTGAACACGGCGCGTCGGCGCGTAAAGGGAAAAGTTGCTCCACATCAACACGACAACGTTTTGATTGCGTCGGGAAAACTAAAATGATCATTAAAAAATTGCAAACACAAATGGCGTCGCCCGGACTCGAACCGGAGACCTTCAGTGTGTTAGACTGACGTGATAACCAACTACACCACGACACCTTGTTGTATTTTCCCCGCAATTGGTAATATCAATTAACTTTTATACTTTTTCAAATGATTATACCTATTACTGGCCCAATTAAATAATCTCAATCATTATTAAATTTGAAATAAATTGACAAAAGTACGAATTTCTTGTTTCTTTCTATGATTAAATGAATCATATTAAAGCATGTACATTAATATGATATAGGATGTGTTTGAATAGAAACCAAACCATATTTTAAAAATAATTTTATGGTATAAAAAATAAACATGTGAGAAAAGTTTTATTTCAGTCTACGTAAAAATATTTTTAAAAAATACTTTTGTGAGTAACGAAATGCTCCTATAATATTCTTCTATATGTGAAAGAAAGATGCATTCCCCCTCTCATGATAATATAGAAATATATGATCAAGTAATCATGGTTGAGATAACTAACTAATTAATTTTATGTATATGGAATAGAAATAGCTCTTTCATTCCCTATTTCTCTAGAAATAATCCACGTTTTATTTTAACCCCTCATAAATCTTCCAAAAATAAACATATAAGGCCATATTTTATACCATAAAATGAATATAGATGATGAGTTTTAGTTATCATTATCCTATATTTAATACATAAAGCAGAACAACCGAAGAAAAACAGCTACAATAAAACAGCAACAAAACGAGACTAAGCAAAACAGCCATATTATCCAATTCCTGAACAATTTCCTTGATTTTAGTTCAATCAATTGAAAGATCTCGAAATAATTGAAAAACTTTGCCATGCCACTTTATCTAATGATTTGCTATGAATTGTTCTTAATAGTTCTTCACAATCCATTTCAATACTAATATTATAACCAGAAAATTTATCACAGTTAAGTAGAGCAAATTTAAGAGCAATGCACTAATCCATTTAGTTATGTCTCCATTGGTATTATGGTTGACTTGATGATAAAAAATGTTACTGAATTTATTAATTACTACCTCTGGTCATTAATTATAAAATTTTAAGTCATTTTATCTCTTATATTGTTAATTTTTTCCCAATCTAATTTAACTTATTTATAAACTAATATACAATATAATGTTATGCATAGATATTTTAGAGAAATGATGTCACATATGTTAATTTATTTAATTTCTTAAATCTATCTAAATTAATTATGTAGCTCTTATATTAATGTTTCATGAAATATGACAGAATTGGGATCATTTTACCCCATCACCCTTTCTCTCTAAGAAAGCCAATGACGATGGAGGATGGCATGAAGACAATGGCTCTTGGGTCTGGTTTTCTCCCAGTCATGGAGAACTTCTTCGTCTTCTTCTTAGATATGTGACGACGAGTTCTCCATATACGAATCTTTTTAAATTATAAATGGGCATATTAACTCAAGATGATATCATTTTTTTAAGCATAACTGTTCTCTGATCGGAGGTGATTCTATTCGAGACACTGTCTAGTACTAGATGTGAGGTACCTCTCTTAGTAGGAACTCAAACCTCGGTTTGTGATGTTGTAAAAGACTAAGGCCCTGTTTGGATGACATTGCAAACCATGGTTTGGAAGGCCAAACCATGGTTTGCACATAAAATCATCCAAACAGACAGGTATTTTAGTGAAACCGTGGTCCAGGTTGAAAAACCATGGTTTCATCAGAAGCAAGAATTTGTCACTTTTGGCTGAAATAATTGAAGGCAACGGCATTGACCCAAAAATACCCTTCATCTGCAGTGCTGGCCGACACGTTCGCTTTGCTCTGTTCGCACATTCACTCTTCGCTCTTCGCTCTGCTCACGGATTCACTCACTTAGGAACCTCGCCTCTTTCTTTGCTCGCCGCTTCGCTCTTCTGGAGTGGTTCTCTCTGAATTTCGATCGCTGAAATAAAACCTCTCGCTCTTGAACTTAGCAAGTTTCCCTTAAGCGCCATTAATTCAGTTCAATCTTCAATTCGCATACACCTCTTCGTTGCTTCTTCATTCATATTCTGTGTGATTGAGAGAGAGAGAGAGAGAGAGAGAGAGAGATCGCTGGGCATGAGCTTGAGGTACGTGTGGAGGATAGTGTACCAAACAGGGATGCGCGCCTGGTAGGGAATGAAAGATCAGGGCTCCAAGTGCGGCGACTCTGCCATCAAATCTCTCTGTGATTCTACTTTTTCTTCTTCCTCCAAGCAGGTCAGGCGCTTCTCTAACGCCTTAGATTCTCTCGCCTTCAAGGCTTCCAACTCTGACAAACTCAAGCAGGCTGAAGAGTCCCTCAGAACCATCATGTATTTGAGCTGCTGGGGCCCTAATTGATATTCAATTGGTTGATTAGTTTTTGCAACTAGTGTTGCGCTTGAGAAATGAATGTGATATATTTAATATTTTAAAATATTTTTTAATCTATTAAAAATATTTATAAATGTTAGATGTATCTATAAAAAATATTATAGGATATTGAATATATCAAAAAATTATTTTATTAACAATTTTATTTCTTTAAATCAAAATATATTATAAAAATATCTCTTATATAATCATTATATTAACTTATACCCTTTTTGGTAATTTCTATATATAAAAAGTGCTTCTGGTAATAACTATCCAAACACTCTCACTTCTTAAAATCATTTTGTCACAAAATCTATTTTTTTCAGAATCTATTCTCCAGAATCACTTTTTCAAACCACGGTTTGGTTTCATCCAAACACACCCTAAATCCTTTTGCTATACTCAACTCCTATTAGTAGATGATATCACGGGCTTGTGAATGTGATAAACCAACTTTTAACCACTTTGATCACTTTCAATTCCACAAGGACCAGAAGGAATGTCTGTTATGTGGTCTCGTTTAAAGTCAACTAACTTGATCAATCCCCCGCACCCTCCCCCAAAACAAAAAGCTTTTGGGCTAGCCATGCTTGGGCCGTGCTCACCCATGGGCCTAAGTAGGCGCACCATCGAATTCTTTACAGGGTAGGTCCATGGAAAGTATGAGGTTAGTAATGAAAAGTAGCCAGCGTCTTTTCCCAACGATAGAAAATAACAAGAAGTCAAGAACAAATAACGGAGAAGAACACATTCATTCATCAAAGAGCAACGTTGTCGTACAACAAATTTACCTCAACTTCAATTTACAAAATGCATTTGGAATAACAGTCATTTTTGTAAACCGTGAGCATCGCTCACGTTCACATGGAAACCAGTTTGGAAGGTCATTTTTTAACTCATCCCCTCGTCCAAATTTAAATTTAGATTTTATTTTTTAAAATAAGTATTTTAATGGATAACAATCTCAAATAAAGATAATTTTTTAATTATTAATTTTTTTAAAAAATAAATTTTATTGTAAAAATAATTAATTAAAAATATTAAATTTGAACAGTCCAAAGAGGATGAGCCTTATATACCCATCTTAAACCGGATCCCATTTACGTGCTCTAACATGAAGCAAGTAAGGCGAAGGTATGTTACAATGCAACTTGAATATCCATGTATTTTGAAGTATAAATAAATGAATTTTATATAATAAAAACTCATAACTTATGATGAATATACCGATCAAAGTCTATTTAATAATCTTTCAAATATTCAAGATATTCTAATTTTTCATTTTAAAGTAAATATAATTACATTCGAATACTTAACCTTTAATAAAGTATGCTATTCGATATTTCTTCTTTTTTTGGGCCCTATATTGAGGATTTTTAAATAAAATATGAGTCAAATGGTTAGTCTACTTAAACTTAGGAATCGTGCTTAAGCTGATACGTACAATCAACCGACCAAAAATATAGGTACAGGTTGGAAGTATAAAAATTGTTCCGGGGGGGGGGTAGTATATATGTTCACTTATCAGAGAGAATCTACACGCATTATCTATGCATGCGTACTACTACTTCCGATCCTTAATATAAGAGTTTATTTATTTTTTATTTTGATCTTAATATAAGATCCTAATCCACTTTGCCTCTTATATTTATTCATTTTTTAGGCTAGTCCTTATAATAATAGTTGTTCTAACCAATGTACTTGATTAGCAAAGATATTTTAGGAAAGATAACATATTTTTATTACAAATAACAAATAACTAATAATAGTTAACTAGCTCTTATATTAAGAACCGGAAGTAGTAATACAAAAGACAAAACACTCAAATATATAGTGATGAATATATATATATATATATATATAGATATAAAATATGTTCACTTCTTGTTTGACACATACAACACGTATCATTAAGTGTTATATAAGCTGTTAATTAAGTGATTATTTGACCTTATTATATTATAATTAAGAAATAGTGTTTATGTGGAGATTATCCGATTCTCATGTGCAGAAACGTTAGGTTACGAAGATTCCTCGTCCGCAAGGTCCCAAAAAAAAAAAAAAAAAAGAAAGATTCCTCGTCCGTACTTCTTTTCTAACTTGTCTCTCGTTGTTTCATGAACAATATTAATTAATCTGTCCTCCTCCGATGCCAACTTCGCCTGACTTTTTGATGACTTGGCTGTGATAATTAAATTAAGTGCTTAGTTAAATTCTACATGTTCCATACATGTGTCTATTTCTTTTTTCCCCTCGCCATAATATTTGTCTATTTCTAATTTCTACAATAATATTAATGTTTCGTCAGCGTGAAAAGGAATCACCTTTAATATATAATTAATGGGATTCATTTTTCAGACTCGTGCATGTCATTGCTTTTTATTCTGCGTGTGATTGAGTAATACTTCTAACCTATAATCAATATATATATATATATATATATATGTATATATTCTCTTTAGACTTGTAATGATGATCCATAAAGGCAACGTTAATACTTATCTAATCTTAAATATAAAAGCTAGTTAGGAAGTTGATTTTAATTCTGATCGTAAGATCTTAATCCATTTTACCCATATATTTATCATTTTTACCAAACTAGTTTATCTAATTGATAAAATAATAAATAATTCAATGCTACGTAAGAGTATTTTAAGGAGATCAAATCACATATTATAATTAAGCAATTTATTTAACTTCATTAATCTTTTCAAATTAATTAAATAGCTTTTATATTAAGAATAGAATAAGTATAATGATGATTATAATTGCTTCCTAATCTAGTCCTAATACATCGCCTATGGTCCGGTTTGATATTAAACATACAACTTAGATCCAATTATCTCTTTCATTTAGTATTTCTCTCATATTATTATAAATTTAATATTTCAATTCATTTTGTCTCCTGAATTTATAATATTTTATTCCCAAACTATTCTTGTTAATTCACATATTGAAGAAGAAGGTATGGCCAAGCTATTCTATATGAGGATAATTTTTATTGCAAATATTAAAGGGGTATTTAATAAAAATCAACAAATATTTGACTCAAGTAATTTTTTTAATCTCCATAAATAAATTATCTATCTCCTACTTTTAGGACATAAAGGAGTATTAATAAAGTTGTCATATTGAGATAGCAGGATTTAATAAATAAACAATTTTCATAATTATATGATTTGTATTATTATTATTATTAACAACTAATTGGACTAATTTTGTCATCAGCAATTATTGCCGAGAATCTAAATGCATTCATATCATTGTCGTGTGTTTGTGTCTGTCTTTTTTCGGCCATGGTATCTTTCACGGGTCACACACACACACACAGACACACACACACACACACACACAAATTTATATTCCATAGGGATGATGCCTATCATCAATTAAGTGTTAAATTAACTTTTAATTAAATGATTATCTGATCCAAATATATACTCCCTCCGTTCCTTATTATAAGAGACAAATAACCAAATTACGTTGATAAAAAAAGTAGTTAAAATTAGTTAAGAACAATCAATGTGTAAAAAGTATAATTTTTTTTCCAAAATGCCCTCATTAATAAGGAGAGAGAGCATGAAAGAGAACAATTAAATTATTAAAAAAAAGAGAAGTGAGAGGGAGAGAGTGTGTGAATTGGAAATAAAATAAATATGGGTAAAATAGGAAATCAACACAAAAAAGTAGAGACAACTTTTAAGTGTCTCTTATATATAGGAACATGCTATGAGCATCAAATGTCTCTTATAATAAGAAACGGAGGGAGTATTAATTAAGAGATGGTGATTATGTACAGAAAAATTAAAGTAGATTTTCATCAGGAAAAGACGTCTGTTGATCCCTTATATGTTGTACTTCTAATAAATTGTCCCTTATATTGCATTATGTTGTAAATGATATATTCGTTCTATTGCTTATTATAAACTTTGAATAACTAAACTGCATACAAAACGTTGGTTACGATTGTTAAAATAATAAATATGTAAAAAAAAAGTAACTTATTTTTTAAAAAATATCTTTATTTATGTGGGATGGGAGGGAGAAGAGGGAAAAAATAAAATAGATGAAAGAGATATAATTAATTAGAGGCAATAATAAAAAAAAAATACATTAAATGTTCAGACATTTCTCAAATGAAGCTTAAAAAATGATCATACTCTTAACCATTTAAAAAATTAAATCTTATAAATAGAACCGGAGGGAGGGAAGGTACTTAGCGTTAAATCGTAAGTTATGAATGTTGTACAAAATTATACTGCTGAAAACGTTATATTATTGTTTATCGCTTGCTAGACATTTTATATATCATGATCAATATATTGGGAAAAAGTAAATACAAATGTTGAGGTGTTCAACAAAGTCTTTCTTAATACAAGGATAAATAATAAGTCATATATTGAACTGAAGCACGACATTGTAACAGCCTGCATCATCAGATCAGGAAGTGATTTGTATATTGGTTCAATAGATTAATATAATTTAAAATAATGATGATAAAAATATTTAATTTCTCAACTCTCTTGTAAATTTTTAATTTTCAACTTGATTATTATTCAAACGTTTATTATGAACGTGATTGTTTCGTTTGTATATTGACTAAAAAATGTAAATGACTCCAAGTCTCACGTATTGCCAAAATGGTAGATG
>NW_021637117.1:0-10000 GCF_004799145.2 Neltuma alba | reverse complement strand
AATAGCCTGACAAAGGGTTCGGTACAATTCGAATGTACATTTAATTTAGATGGCAAATAGAACCAACCCATCATTGATTTGAGATTTTGAGATATTGATAAGGTGAATACCTAGTCTATTCAATGCTAGGCATAATGAGTATAGGGACCTCAAAAAAATGATCTTTTCGTCCTATCTTATGAACTTTAAAGTGTATGAAGTTTCATATTTGATTCTTTAATTTAAGAAGGTTGATAGAGACTCCATTTAACTTAAGTTGATCTAGGCCAGAAGCAGACCTACGTCAGGATAACCCTTCTTTGAAACACTTTGGTAGTGCTCTTAGATTGGAATAAAAACAAAATCAGAGCACATGGAGCCATCTCCTTATCTTTCTCTTTTTGTTAAGAAAAAAGATGGTAGATTAACTGATCTTTCTATCAGTTAATGAAAAAGCCCAATGCAAAAAAGATGCACGTTGGGTCTGTAAAGCAATTCAAATCATTTTGATAATAATAAGTTTAATCTGTTTTACCGAGAAGGTTTACGGTTCGAGTCCGTATAGCCCTAATATTCCTACTAATACTACTAATGTTTCTATTTACTTATTTACTTTTTTTACTTTTACTATTTATTTTTTTATTTTTACTATTTATATTTTATATTATACTATTCTATATTATAGTATTAAATTCAATACTAAATAACTAAATATTAGTAGTAGTCTAAATTCTTTCTTATAGTTACTTATACTTTCTTATACTTACTTATAATATAATAATAATAAATAATATCTTAACTTAAATAGAATATATTAAATATTAATATTATTAGTTCCACAATAACAGAGGTGACATCTAATGGTACTTAAGATATTTTTTTATTGACCTGTACTGTTAATCTCTTTATTTTCCATGGATAAGACAATACGGAAAATGAAATTAAAATTTTAATTTTAATTTGATTTGCCTTCCAATAAGTTATTAAGTATAATGGTTAATCAATAATAATTCACTTGTAAGGATTTTATTGTAGGTCTTATAATTTTTGGATTGCCTTGATCAAATCCTATTAAATTAAAAATAGAAATAAATTAAATAATCTTCTTAAAAATTTAATTATTAGTATATAATTTACACTGAAAACGCCCCCCGGCACCTAATCCTTTCTGGTTTTAATAAATTGCACTATTCAGTTAAAAAGAAGAAAACTTCGTTGCATAGAATTTAATATTAAATTGTAAATTAAAATATAAATCTCTTAGCAATCATTTTTTTAATCTGGAGTATGAGTAATAAATTCCTTCGGCTGCATAATCACTCTTTTATGCGTGTATGTATTTGTTTATTTTTCATTGGGGTCCTATCTTTTTTATTTTATATATATTTTATAAACAACTGGGGCTCTTTAAAATAATTATAATATCGCTTAGTTTAACCGAAACTATATGCACTTTGTTTGGGGGGGGGGGAAAGAAAACTAAACGCATTTTCCTAATATATGTTGTGTATATATAGTTTGAGGTAATTAGCAAATGTTAATGGTTTATTCTTAACATTGATTTTCAAAGATGTTCAATCCTTATATGTTATATTCCTCCTTCTATCCTTAATATATGACCTAGTTATTGAGTTAATTTTGATCCTAAATATAAGATCTATTTCTCATATTTATTAAATTTTCCTAAATTACACTTCTTGATACTACCTCAATCATAATCAAGTAGGAGAGAGAGGGAGGATAGTAAGAAAGATGATTAAGGTGTTTTAGAAAAAACAAATATTTTTTATAATTAACTAACTTATCTTATTTTTTTAATCTAATCAAATTGGTTACATTTTGAACCAGAGGAGTATTAACTTTGGTATCCAATTAATTATAAATAAATAATCGAACATCCTAGAGAAGAATCAGGAACACATAATATTCTTTCAGTATACAATAATACGACACATATATTGCATATATTGGAATCCTATCGACCGGAATCATATATATACACATATATAATTTGATTTTCGTTTCTTTTCTACAATAATTCAAGCCACACACACACACATTAAAGAGACAGAAAGCTAGCATTTTCAATCAGTCAACTATTCATCTGCCAAACAAACCCTAAAAACCCTAGCTGCTTTGTTCGCTAACGAAAAAGCCTTATATAGCTAGGGACTTGTGTGTGTGTGTGTGTACGTACAAATGTTTTGAAATCAGATTGAAATCGAAACTAATTAACTGGTGTGTTGGTCCGATCTAAAGGTATCTGATATGAAAAAAGAAAAATCTAGCTGTGGTGAAATACAAATCATAATTTTAAAATGTAATTGATGTACAATAAACTTTTATAGTATAATTTTTTTTATTTTTCCAAAAAAAAAAAATCTATTACGTGCATCCAATAATGGATAGTGAACGTGGACACTAGTTGGGTCATATGATATATAATCTCACATAAATGATAGGATCATTTCCCAATATTGCTAACTAATCATGAGCTGTTCTGCCTTAATTACGCATTACTATTACACTTGTGACCATTAATTTATTATATCATTCCCTGTCCTTTCAAGTATACTTGTAAATAAATATATAATATGAGATATTATTCATAATGTATAAACAAATTACATATATAAATCTCATATCTTTAAAAAAAAATTGAAGAAGGGGATATCTATATAGATAGATAGATATATAGCTTAGAACTAGCTAGCTTTTGACGAATTAAGAGCACTATATAAATATATATATTTATCAAAGAAAGTTTAGGTAAGCTGGGATCTAAGGGTTCACTAAGGTCAAGCTATGCCTTCAGGCTCAGAAAATGCTGACAAAATTACATATAAATTATCCACCAACAAGGTCTCATATGAGCAGTAGGATTCAAACTCATGATCTTATGAGTTATGAACTAACTCTTTATCACAACATGAGGACTATATATTTACATTCTTAATTATATCGCTTTCCAGCAAATCTGGATGATCAGAGTTGGTTAATGCAAATCAAATAACATGTATCTATAGAAGGTGAAAATGATGCCCAAAGGCCAAAGACGTGTGATTGTTATTCTTTTTAATATGATACATATCTAATTAAATAGACTTATGTTTGCATCAATGAAAATTATCTATTTCAAACCACACGTTTCACTCTAGACATTTTCTTTATCATTAATTAAAAATTGAAAATTAACTCACCTCCTGACATTTATAATTTATTATTTTTCTTAAACGAGCCATCAATTGGAAAGTGGAAAGCAGCTCGTCGTGGAAACACCAAATTCAGTCTTGTTGGGGAAAAAAGGAAAAAAAGAAGAAGAAAACACTGTATAATGTTTATTATATTACTTTTGTATGATTATTTATTATGCTAATATTAAAAAAATATTAATTATTTTTAATGATTATTTATTAATAAAGACATAAATTTTATTTCATTCTCTCTATTCAGCACCGATTCTTTTTTTGGGTGTCATGATGAGGATAGCACTTTGAAATATCAGTTCCAAAATGTTTATGTTTCAATTTCAAGTTTTGACAGGTTAAATGAAACTCTTGTACCTACACGTATTAATGGAACAACTTTTATACTTCCGGGGCAAATTTCTATATAAAAAAAATTTTCCGGACAAATTTGCACCCCAAAAATTGTCACAATTTTAAATTTTTATGGTGAATTTATACTAAAAAAAAACTTCTGAGCGTCTGAGACAAATTTGCACGTTAATATTTTAAAAAAACAGAGAGAGAGAGAGAGAGAACAAGAGAAAAGGGAAAAAAAAAACATTATTTATCATTATCCATCACTGACACTGTGAAACAAACTTTTACATTATCATATTTAGCTCTTTGAAGGTGAAAAAGCAACCAAACGATGAAGGCACCGTTTGTCAGGACGCCCTAAAAGCCTCATTTATTTTCTGCAGATCAAGCTATTCAGAAAAGGGGACAGAAATAAAGCAGGTGGTTTCAACTTCTCAACCTCATATCTGCCAAACAGATCCTTAAAAAAAAAAAATCCAGCTTTTGTGAGTGACCATGTTAGAAACAGTAACACAGTCTTTTGCTGGGGAAAAAAACCCTAATACAAACAAACTTGATCCATATATAAACATCGTTTGGTGTGGATGGTCTCACAGGCGTTACGTACGTTGTATAACACAGAACAGGACACTTACATAACAACATACACTTGACAACTTGAGCTGCTGCGTGTGTGTGTGTGTGTGTGTGTAAACATTTTACTGTGAAGTGTATTTCTTTTCAAGTTCTGAAGCCTTCGGCTGCTTGATTATTTTGTAACTTATTATTTCTTCACATGAAAGATTTAAAGGCTGAGCGTAGGTTTCCCACAAGATCCTCCAGAGTCATGCAAAATTCTGAATCCATCTGTACAGTAAAACAAAAAATGTCGCTCTTTAATAACTACAGAGAGAATACAGTAATATTGCAAGATATATAATTTCTACTTGTAGCTAACTCTCTCAGCCCCCTCGTTGCTCGAATCTCAATGAAGGTAGTAAATTTTGTCCGCATCAGTATTATATATATACATATATATATATATAATATTTTTAAGGAGGACGTTAATATTATAAAGCTTGATAATGAAGGTATAGTAAAGCTCACGGACGGGAATAAAAAGTTTTGAACCATAAAGTTGCTAGAGAATGTGAGTTAGCCAAACTATACGAGAATGAGTTGGATCTTGTCTCATATTCATTAGGTAAATATAAACTAAAAGCCAGTTGCAGTGCACGGGGACTTAACCTATATGTAATGTTTAACGCCGGCAAGTTTTCTTTTTCTTTTTTTTCCAAGCAGTCACAAAACACCTATTTTAACCATTATTTGGTATATTCAGAAAATATGAACTTTCAAAATCTACAGCAAACTGAAATTAATGTACATGGAAATATGTCTAATTAAATCAAATAGTCGTTTTATTGTGTGACTCCTTTATTATTTTCACCTATTAATTAATTAATAAAGGTGAAGAAATATGTACAATTACCTGAGCAATAATTGTGATATCAAGAGCAGAACTCCCAAAAGTCATGGCACTACTATTGGTGACTGTTAAATGAAGATCTTCTATCACACCTATTGCTTTCTCCAGAACTCCTTTGATTTTCTCACAGTGAATTCTTATGAGAACGCTTCTTTCACAGAGCCTTGCTTCGATTTCTGGGAGCACTGTCTCGTCGAAGGAAGACGATCCTGCTCCACCAGAATCTGAAGAAGAGTCAGAATTTTCTGCTGCTTCAGAAGGAAGAAAATGAGATTTCCTCACAATCACCACAGATTCCACTGTTTTTGCCTTTGTTTGTTCTTCCTCAAGAATCCTCACTTTCTCTTGCAGTTGCTTCATGTACTTTATAGCATCTCCAAGCACAGAAGCTTTGTCCATCTGTTTTGATAAATTCAAATTCAATAACCAGCTTGTTTGACAGTAAATAAGAAGGAAAAAATTTTGAATTAATACAAAGCAGCCTTTTTATCAGGGTTTCTGATAGGGCTGAGAGGGAAGGTGTTTTGACGTGAAACAGCAAGGAACGGATCATTTCATTTGAAAAGTTATTGAGAAGAGGTCTTTGTGTCTGCATTTTATTTTAGTCCTTTCATAATTATTATTAGTATTATTATCTTTATTCTTCAAATCATACTGAGAAGGTTCAGATTTAAATTTAAGGCCTTATTCGATATAAAAATGAAAAACAATTATAAATAAAAAGAATCATCTTATTGCAAACAAATATAAGTTTTACTTCATTTTATTGGAGTTGTCAAACAAAGATTAATCAGAAAAAAATTTAAAATAATCTAGTTTACGAAAAAGTAGATCTGGATTTCGAGGTAGCCGGTGCCTTCTATTTTATTTGTATAGATGCATATAAACCACCCACTTACACAAGAGAGTTGGCCATATAAGATTCAAAGCAATTTTGTTACATATCAAAGCAATTTAGTAGTTTTCCATGTGGTGGGATCCATAATCTGAATTGGTAGGCGTACAGTAGCCTACCTAAACAAATTCAGAACTTAACAATACAAATTAATTATCAGTAAACAAGTAAAACAAATAATCCCTTCGGTTTAGATTCCATAACTTTTAAGAGAGGTTTCAATATTGTCATGTTTCAATATATCAACCATTCATTGCATATAAGTATTGTCTCACTCAAATGAAAAACTGCAATTTTAGATAGAATAAAACTAAAAGCTCACTGTATAAAATCCATAACATATTCATTTAATTCTTAATATAAGACCCATTTAATTAGTCTGATTAGATTAAGATAGTTAACTAAATTAGTTAATAATAATAAAAATAGAATGTTTGTCTTAAACACCATAATCATCTTTCTTAATATCCTCCCTCCCTCCTTCTTCTACTTGAGGGAGTATCAATAGCGTAATTTGAAGAAAATAGGTTTTATATTTAGGACTAAGAGTTACTCCACAATTATTTCATAAATTAAGAACTGGAGGAGTATATCTCTTTGATTTATTCATTTGTTTTGCAGATCTGTTGAAAGTTTTTGGTGCAGAACATATATCAGGTTATAAAAAATTCAAAAATCATCAGATTAGGGATGTTTTTACCTTCTTAAGACCAGGAACAAGGGCAGACAAAGCAATGAACCTCTGGCTAAGCTTCTCTCTTCGTTTCCTCTCAGCAATGATGTGGTCCTGCACTGGTTGAGAAACTCTACTATTATTAGGAATCATGGCCCCAATCTTCCTGGCCTGATCTAATTGGCTTGTCGTCTTGAACCCATAGTTCGGATTCCCCAAGGATTGTTGAGACATCAAAACATGATCAGCAACATTATTGGCGCCATTGACTTCTGGAGACAATAATATTGTCTCATCCTTATTGTTATCGGTCTTCCCCATGAATCCCATGTGATTTATGTAGTCCTGGTTCACAAAGGAAAGATGGTTTGGACACGAAGAAGCAAATTGCAGCTGGTCTGATGATGTCTGATGATCTGGACTCTCATGAGTATTGGGACTCCAACATGATGAAGTGTTGCTGGTTTTCATCTGCTTTGTGGGTCTTTCATTAAAGGAAGAATTTTGCATGCAACTGATTTTGGGATTAAGGTCTGAGTTCATATATTACAGTAAGAATGTTGCTGTAATAAGGTCTCTCCAAAAGCAGAAGTGGTTATGGGTAGTAAGGTTGGATCCTCATAAGCGTTCAAGTGCCATTCATGAAGATAACTAGGATCCTCCATTGTTATTCCCTGCAAACAGGAAAAAGAAATCACATTAATTAATTGTACGGAGTCGTCTAAACTGGAGCCAGAACTTCTGCGGCTTCGAAATACATGAAAAGTAGATATGGGGATCTGTGCATTAGGAAAAGGAAAAACTGTTGTGTTATGAATAGTAAAACTTTATAGACTTTTTCACATTTTATATCGATATTGATGGTTTCACCAAAATAACATATCTCTGTTAATTCTTTTGTAATTGAAACTTCTTCTTTGTTAGAAACTTGAAAAAGTCCTGTCAACAGATATTTGAGTTGATCGGTTACTTGTATTTATTTGTGAGCAACATATATAGGATCGTCCAATAGTTTATCTCTTGGAGTTTTTGCCTTGTTTTCCAACTAAACACCAAGTTTCAAACCATCCATTATAAGTAGAGAAGCTAAAAATCTTACCATTTGATCAGGTAACCCTCTAATGGGTGAAATCTCCATCTTCGAACTCCTTTATGCAATTAAAAGAGAATAATTTCCTGCAGAAAGAAGTCAAGAATCAACAGAACACAGGCCATCAGCTCGTTCTGTGGTTCTCAAAATATACCTTTCAAACAAACATAAACACAAGCCCGTGGAAGACTAAAAGCACCCACATGCACATTCAACCATTCCCAGATATTAGAAGTATGCTGCGAGAGGTACAGAAGATAATTGGCTTACTCGTTAAACGAAATCGAAGCTGTCCGACGTACGTCCTCTCAGAAGCTGCGCTGTGCAGATGCTTAATTCAACCTCTCGTTTTGGTCTGAGACCTTCTTATATGTCATATACCTGAATTGAATTCCAACTTTGAACAGTGAGAATTATGTGGGGGGTGATGTGAAAGGGCTTAGGGAAGCAAAGATGCCTACCAAGATATGTATTTTGAAAGCGATTCACTAGAGATGTATAGCGATTTCGTATATATGATTGAGGGTCGCTTTTGAGATGACAAATTTCTAATACCCCACCTTTTGTCGTTTTGAGGACTTTGTGGAGTTCTTCACCAACCAGTCATTCAATTTTTCTTTTTTTTTTAAAGAAAATTAATGATTGTTTTTTGCTAATGAAAAGACTCATTCTTTAGATTTATGGTTCCTCTCCCTCCACCACCTCTGATCTACGTGCTAAAGGCTATATTATTTGCCTAATTTCTCATTTTCACTACGGTCCTTCATTCATACGTTACTTTCTCTTCCCTCGGGTCTAAAATATAATATAGGAGTTAGACTATGTTCTCAATTCATTTTTTTTTTTCAAATTTATAGTCGTTTTACAAAGCATCCTATTTCACATATTAAAGGAAATTCTTATTAAAAGTAGTTTCAATACGCATTATAAAAAGCGTATTTTAAGAAAATCAATATATATTTATAAAAGCTAACTTAACTAATTTTTTAAAATATTTTAAAATGAATTATTTAATTATTATATTAAGGATCTGAGATAGTATTTAATACTTCCTCTAGTACTAACTATAGGAGATAGATAACTAGGAAATAGAGCTTAATAATTTGCAATGAAATTTATCTCATATAAAACTTTTCTTTAATACGTGATTAGTTTGTAAAAAAAAAAAAATTTCGGAGACAATGTATCGAAATCTTCAATTTAAAACTGAAAAAAACATATCCCCATAATCTAACTCTTACATATATGATCAAGAGAGTACAACCCGAAGAGGGTACTACCCAAATAGATTTAACTACTCATGGATTCAAAGAAACTCTACTAACATGAGATATATATACATATATGTGTGTAATCAATCCATAGTTCTACATACCTAAGAGAAATTATTGGGTCCGTCAAGGGACAAAAGCTTTTGCAAGAAAATAGATGTTAATTTCATACTTTTGTTAGACATATTGTTCATACTATAAATAATAGGATTTGTTATATATGTCATTTGATATATTAATTTGTTGATTACTAAATCTTGATCGCATTTACTCGATCTCCAAGTCTCCATGTGTGAACCGTGACATCCAATTCAGAAAAATAAAATACAATCAATCATGTTACCTCCTAACTAATTTTTATATAATTTTCCAAACGATACGGTGAGAGAGGGAAAAAAGAAATTACTTGGCAAACCAGAGAACACTACGTGTATGAATATATGATCAACGTCTTTCGTAAAATAATCATAATTTTTGGTGTCATTATTGTAAGTGCCTCATCTCAATAATTCTAGTTTAAAAAAATGCCCAACTTTAATTAATCTAATGTTGAAATCATCATTTGCCATACCACTGAGTGGTTGGTTCAAGTGACCTGATACATTTTTGCCCCCAGTTATAGTTTGTTTGGATAAGGATAAAAGCCAAAAAAACAAAAAAAAAAAAAATGAGAGAGGAGAAGACATACATGAGGAAAAAAAGTAAGGAGAAGATGTTTTCTCTTCTTTTTTTGGATAAACATGAAAAATATACTGAAAAAAGTGATTAATTTCATAATGACAATAATACTTATATGAATAAAATATGAACCCACGCTTCTTTCCTCTGTTATTTGGAATGATTTTATTGGAAAGGAAGTTTTTCCTTAATTACAAATTTAACAGTTTGGCGGGGTAAGTTGAGTTCAACGACTCACTAGAACTAGAACATACCTTAAAACACAAATAGTATTAATAGAAATACTTATAATTTGACCACTATAAGATTCTCCATCGACAGTAACATTTATACTTATGTCTCCTTGAGATATAGGTCATTAAGTTGCATCCTTGTGAACTAAAACCAATTTTCATTGACTG
>NW_021637116.1:0-69168 GCF_004799145.2 Neltuma alba | reverse complement strand
AACCCATGTGTCTTTTTGTTTGACCACCCGGACATCTAGAATAGCAATAGGTTTGCAGTATCGGCCCTTCGAGCTCTGTTAACAGAGGTAACGGCATATAGGGAATGGCTGTAGGACTTTCACACTTCTTCAGCATAGATACGTGAAACACGGGGTGGATCCTGGCGGTCTCAAGTAGTGTTAGGCGATAAGACACCTTGCCGATCTTCTGTTCTATCGGGAAGGGTCCAAAATATTGCAAAGCTAACTGTGATGCTTCCTCAGTGCACAGAATGCTGGCGATAAGGCGTTGTAGTTTAACAAATACCAAGTCACCGATCTGGAAATAGACCTCTATGCACTTCCTGTCAGCGAAGCGTTTCATTCTAGCTTGCGCTTGAGCAAGTTCACCTTGAGTCTCGTAAGGATATGATCACGCGCTTCAATTGCTGGTATAAATCAGCCGGTAATCCATCTCCATCAGAAACGGGCAACAAATGAGGGGATCCCTGCCATAAACACTTTTAAACGGGGTCATGCCGATGGCGGTGTGGAAAGCCGTGTTGTACGAAAACTCCCCAGGGTAATATTCGAGCCACATTCTTGAACATTAAATACAAAACACTGAAGATACATCTCTAGGCTCTTGTTCAACTCTTCAGTTTGACATCAGTTTGTGGATGGTAGGAGGAACTCATTCGGGGGGCCGTCCCCTGTAATTTAAAAGTTGTTTCCAGAATGCGCTGGTAAAGACTTTTCGCGATCTGACACAATGGATTAGGAAGCCGTGTAACTTAATCACATCTGGAGAAAAACTTCAGTGACTGCTGAGCAGTGTAGTTTGTGTGTTGTGTTTAAAGGCATGAAAATAGGCAAACTTTGAAAATCTGTCAATGACCACAATATCACTGAGTATCCCTGCACCGACGTTAGTGATGTGATGAAGTCCATGGCTATGTCTCCCATATAGTGCTAGGAATTAGAAGAGGATCTAACAATCCGGCCGGATGTGCCTGAATGTGTTTAGTCTGCTGACAAACCAGACAATGGCCCACAAACTTGGTGATGTCTCGCCTCATGTTAGGCCAATAGAATAGCGCTGCAATGCGATGGTACGTTTCGATATGCGCCCGCGTGTCCCCTTACCACCAATGAATGAAATTCCAATAGTATTTATGTATCAGTTCCGAGTTCTCAGGTGGTACCACTACTCTCCCCTTCCAATACAGCAGCTCGTCTCGTACACTATATCATGAGAGGGAGTTGGTTCAGTCTTATGCCTGCAATCAATTCCTGTATATATGTCAAGCTTGAATCTCGACGGAAACCTCAGTCAACTAGTCAGAATAGATGCACAGTATAATGCCATGTGAGATACAAGGATATGCATAGTGCTAGGTTCGACTTCCCTGGGTTTTTATTCATGGTAAAATCATACCCCATTAACTTAGAAATGTAGAGCTCTTGCTCTGGGGTCTGCACTACCTGTCTGTAAATGTTTCAAACTCTCTTGATCGTTCGTATGATAAAGCGTTGACCGAACACATAATGTTAGAATTTTGCTACTGCTTGGGGTGGATGAAGCATAATAATTCCCTCACATACGCCGACTGACTCTGCATCCTGGGTGAGATCTGTTTTGAAAAGCATGCGATCGAGTGCCCATTTTGACTCCAAAACTGCCCCAATTCCCTTCCTGAGGCATCGGTCCCAATCACAAAACGTTTTTGAAAAGTCTGGGAAAGCAAGTATAGAGCTTGGGTCAAAGCCTCCTTAAGCCGTTTCAAAGGCTTGGAGCTTCTTAGTCCACTCAAACCCATCCTTTCTGCAAAATACTGGGATATTGGGTTGCCAAGTGAGCATATCGATGCATGAACCCTCGGTAATAACTGAGAGGCCTAGGAAACCCTCAGTTGGGACGCATTTCGAGGTTTAGGCCACTGTAGCATGCTTGGACTTTGGTAGGATCCATCTCAAACCCCACGAGTTGATTATAATATGGCCCATATATCCTATTTGCCTTTTACCAAAAAGAGCACTTTGAAAGTTTAGCGGAATAATCTTGGGAATCCATCAACTCCAGTCCCTTGCTGTACATGCTCTAAATGTTCCTGCCATGTGAATATAAACAAGGGAGTAATTCAAAGAAAAATCAGGACAAACTTGTTAGGATTATAGTTTTGATGATAACAAAGTCAGAATATCAAGGTTAAGTATTTTGATCGATCAACTGATCGAGCAATCGTTTATCGCTAAGGTTTCAGATAAATGATCAAGTGTAAATCAGGTCTATAGTAGGCTTTTTGGATCGAAGAACTATTCGATGAGTAATTTATCGATAAAGTGATCGATAATCGCTAACGTAAAAATCACATAAGAGTATGGTAAATTATCGATAAGCTGATCGATAATATCAGGTAAACAATCGAGTTACTGATAAGAGACCCAAATCTGAAGTGTATTTATCGATCAAGTTATCGATAAATCAGTCATCAATAACGACTTCGATAAAAGGTAACACAATCTACTTGTTCTGCACATTAGTTCTGTTACAATTTATCGATCATATTTCCGATCATTTGTTTATCGATTACGTGTTCGAACTTTATGCTCTAACTCTCTGAATGCAGGTGATCAAATTCACTGATGGATCGATAACCTTATTGATCATAAAATTATCGATCACATGATCGATAATCAATGTCCTTATCTACTCTTACTCAGTTTTGCTACAACTAAATTATCGATAACATTATCGATAAGTTTAACTTGTTTGCTTAAATAAGTTTTCACATAACGTGATCGATAAAGAGTCTAAGGATTGATTATTCGCATTAAGTTATGGTGAACTATTTTCGATCAAGTAATCGATCACTGGTTTTTCGATAATATGATCGATCATTCAATTCCCCGGAATTCATGTTTTCACAAAACGTGATCGATAATCATTTCCTTTACCTTACAGGAATAAACTTCTTTCTTCACTTTATCGATCACTTGTTCGAATGATCATTGATCGATCAACTGTTCGATCATTTCAGATAGCCTGTGTCTTTCATTGAATATATACATAACATGTTTTATCGATAACATTATCCATCATACATTTATCGATAAGATGTTCGATCATCAATGACTGAAGCTTCATTTCAATAACATTTGAATTATCGATAATCTGTTCGATCAAACATGTGTTCGATCACTTGTTCGATCATGGAACGATCCCCTCTTTCTATGATAATTCTTAGAGTCAATGATCCAACACTTGATCGATAATTTTGGTGATCTAATTCGAAAAGTCTTCATTCTGTTTATCGATAACTTGATCTATCATCAAGTAATCGATCATCTTTTCGATCAAACTAAACCAGAATGACTTTCTGTTCTTCTTACTGATAAATGATTTCGTCACAAATCTTTGAATGATAAATTAGCTTTCTTTCTATGTTCAAGATTAAAGCACTCACCACAAAACTCTCATTTGTTCAAAGCTTAAAATATGCAGATTAATGAAAACGAGTGCAACGGCTCTTCAACGGGATTACGTAGACTGCGACCTACAGTGTCAGAAGCTCAGACGCATTAATGGCGGAGCCGTTGAAACCAGCGAAACACGCAAACGAAGTCACAACGGCTAGAAGCTCTTCCGTCTAACGGCTACTTAACGATATCAACTATAAAAGGCGCGAAGAAGCATTAATGAAGAGATTGAATATCGGAACTACCACTGCGATCATTTAGTTACGCATTCAATACTCTGTTTTCACGTTACTACCGAGCATCAGTGTTTATCATTAAATTCACTCTGTAAGAGAGCCAATTACTACTTTTATTAAAACTTGAGTGACACTCAAGAGTGTGGACTCTTGAGAGGGGTTGTATCCTTACGGGAGTAAGGGGGAGTGATTGAGCGATTCAATTACTGTACCGAGGCACCAAGAGCCCTGTCGATCTTGGAAGATAGTGAAATACCCAGAGGTGTTCTGGGGACTGGAAGTAGGTCACGTGGTTTAGACCGAACCAGTATAAATCTTGTGTCTCCTCTCTGCGGTTAAAATTCTCCATACTCTGACTCTCTGTTTTTATTCATTACTTACACGCTTTTGATTGTAAATTTTTGTAACTCACCCAATTCACCCCCCTCTTGGGTGAGATTGTTTCTAACATTTGGTATCAGAGCAGGTCTCTTCACGAAGGATTTAACAGTCCGAAGAGAGATCAAATGGCAGGATTTGGAGATAGCGTGCTACCCAAAGGATGCTCAACATCTAAGCCGCCAGGCTTCAGTGGAGAAAATTATACCTTCTGGAAAATGAGGATGAAAATCTTCATTAAGGCCACAGAGTATGGGCTGTGGGACGTAATAGAACACGGCAACTATGTCCCTATGAAAATAATAGATGGCCAGCAAGTACGCAAGAGTCCCAGGGAGTTCGATGAGGAAGATAAGAAGCTGGTGACTCTAAATGACAAAGCTATCAACATACTCACGTGTGCGCTTAGTCAGAGGGAATACTTCAGAGTCTCAAGTCTGGAAACCGCGAAGGAAATGTGGGAGGCTCTGGAGATAGCTCATGAAGGAACCACCGGTGTAAAACAGAGTCGAATCAACACTCTTACCACCGAATTCGAGTTATTCAGAATGAAGGAAGGAGAGAGTATCCGAGATATGGAAGTCAGATTCTCACATCTCATAAACCACCTCACTGCACTTGGGAAGAAATATAGTCAAGAAGATCAAGTGAGGAAAATACTGAGCGGTCTCACAAAAGAATGGGAACCGAAAGTAACAGCTATTGAAGAAACCAAAGGAGAATCCATTGGTTCTGTTGCAGCACTGTTCGGGAGCCTTGCTGAATATGAGAGCAAGCAAAAATACAAAAAGGAGATGAATGAGAAGAACCGGAAAGGCATCGCTCTTAAAACTCAAGAGAGCGAAGATGATAATGAAGATGATCTTGATGATGATGAAATGGGCCTTATAGTCAGGAGGTTCAAGAAATTCTACAAAAACAGAACCGGAAAGAAGTTTCAGCCGAAACGCAGAATTTCCTCATATCCGAACGAATCAAAGGATCCAATCATTTGCTTCGAATGTAAGAAGCCAGGACATATCAAGGCGGAATGTCCCCAACTCTCCAGAGCGAAGGACAAAGAAAAGAAGAAAGAAAGATTCAGAAAGAAGAAAGCCTTCGTCACATCAATCTGGGGAGACAGTTCCTCCGATGAAGAAGAAGAAAGTGATGATGAAGAGACAGCTAATATCTGTCTAGTGGCCCAAGAAAACGAGGAATCAGAAACAGACGAGGTAATAATTTCTGAACCATCTTATGATGAATTGCAGTCCGAATACAATGCTTTACATTTAGAATTAGTAAGAATTGCAAAAGAGTTAGTTAGCTCTAAGAAAAGGATAAAGTTTTTAGAAGATCAACAATCAAAGGTTGAAGTCAATACAGACTCGACTTTGACTTGCAAAAGTTGTGAAAAGAATGAAAGAAAGATTGAAGATCTTACCAGAACCTTAGAAAAATTCACTAAAGGTAGCGAAATGCTTAAGGTGATTCTAGGAGCTCAACGATGCTCTATGGACAAGACTGGTATAGGATACGATCCAACCCAAGATAAATCGAAAGGAAAGAAAAAGAGTAGTGGTAGATCATATCTTACATATTTTAGAAATTCTGTGCATTCCTCAAATCCTTTTGCACTTTGCTCTCATTGCAACCGTAAAGGCCATTCAACTTCTTCTTGTTACTATAAGAAGAAAGGAGATTACGGAACATTAAAATGGGTGCCCAAAGGTACTTATGCACCAAAAATAACTCATACTAACCAAAAAGGACCCAAGAAGGTATGGGTACCTAAAACATGATTGTAATTTTTGCAGGTATGTCTCAAGGCATCCAGAACAAATAAATGGTATATAGACAGCGGATGTTCCAGACACATGACGGGTGACACTGAGAAGTTTACATCACTCAAACCAAAAGACGGAGGAAAAGTAAGCTTCGGAGGAAACCAATCGGGAAAAATTGCTGGAATCGGAGAAATCGGAAGTAGTATAGGCATGAAGGTCGAAGACGTGTACTACGTGGAAGGTCTGTGTCATAATCTCCTCAGCGTCAGTCAGAGTGCGGACAAAAACAACTGGGTGATCTTTGATTCTGAAGAGTGCTTAATCATAAGCAAAGATGACCTACCTTTGAAGAAAGAAGAATTGAATACGAAGCTGAGAGCTCCGAGGGACGGTAACTGTTATACACTTCAACTTGATTCTAAAACTTCTGAAAATTGTTTTATTAGTAAAAAGGAGGAAAGTTGGATTTGGCACAAACGACTTGCACATGTCAACATGAATCAACTTTCAAAATTAATAAAAAGGGATCTAGTTGTTGGTTTACCAAAAATCCAGTATGAACGCGATGATGTTTGTGATGCATGTCAAAAAGGTAAACAAACAAAATCTTCGTTTAAATCAAAGAAGATAGTTTCAACTGAAAGACCTCTCCAAATGATTCACATGGACTTGGTCGGTCCATCTAGAGTAAAAAGCTTCGGGGGAAATCTTTATACTCTTGTAATAGTTGATGACTATTCAAGGTTTACCTGGACTTTGTTTCTTTCCTCTAAAGATGAAACTTTTAATGCTTTCATTGTTTTTGCCAAAAAGGTCCAAAATGAGAAAGGTATATCTATTGTGTCTATCAGGTCAGATCACGGAGGAGAATTTGAAAACAACGAATTTGCAGACTATTGTGAGGAACATGGAATTGACCACAACTTTTCTGCACCAAGGACTCCTCAACAGAACGGAGTAGTTGAACGAAAAATAGAGTACTCACGGAGATGGCTAGAGCAATGCTAAATGAGAAAGGGGTCTCACAAGTATTCTGGGCAGAAGCAATGAGCACAGCTTGCTATATATCTAATAGAGCCTACATCAGAACACTGCTCGGGAAGACTCCATATGAATTGTACAGGGGGAGAAAACCCAATCTGTCACACCTAAGGTCTTTGGAAGCAGATGCTATATCCACAACAACAACAAAGAAAACCTGGGTAAATTCGATCCTAAAGCTGATGAGGGTTTGTTTCTTGGCTACTCTAATCGTAGTAAAGCATATAGAATTTTCAATAAACGAACCTTTACAATAGAAGAATCAATTCATGTAGTGTTTGCTGAAACTGAAGCAATTTCGAAACCTATAGATGATGATGCTGAAATCGTTCAAAATTTTCAAAAACTGGATTTGAATAAAAACTCGAACAAATTATTTTCAGAAACCGTTTCAGAAAACAGGGATGATTTAAACGATCCTTCTTTACAAGAAAATCTAGAGCAGCCAAAGGCATGGAGACACAACCGAGATCATCCTCTGGAACAAGTCATCGGTAAAGTCAATGAAGGGGTCAAAACCCGGAGACAAATAGTCAATGAAGTTCTTTTTTCTGCATTCATATCTCACATTGAACCATCTAATATTGACGAAGCACTATCAGATGAATTCTGGATAGTTGCGATGCAGGAAGAACTTAACCAATTTGAGAGAAATCAAGTTTGGGAATTGGTACCCAGACCAGAAGACCATCCGGTCATTGGCACCAAATGGGTATTCAAAAACAAGCTCGATGAATCGGCTCAGATCGTCAGAAACAAAGCCAGATTAGTAGCAAAAGGCTATAATCAAGAAGAGGGAATCGATTATGAAGAAACGTATGCTCCTGTAGCTAGATTGGAAGCCATACGAGTTCTTTTGGCTTTTGCTTGCATCAAAGATTTCAAACTATTTCAAATGGATGTTAAAAGTGCATTTCTGAACGGTTATATATCAGAAGAGGTGTTTATCGAACAACCTCCCGGTTTTGAAAATTCAAATTTTCCAAATCATGTTTACAAACTTAAAAAGGCTTTGTATGGTTTGAAACAAGCGCCTAGAGCCTGGTATGAACGACTTAGCAACTTCCTGATAGAAAAAGGTTTTGAAAGAGGTAAAGTGGATGCCACACTTTTCATTAAAAGAAATGGGAAAGATCTTTTGATTGTTCAAATATATGTAGATGATATTATTTTCGGTGCTACTAATGAAGATCTCTGTCAAGAATTTGCTAAGCTTATGCAGGGAGAATTCGAGATGTCCATGATGGGAGAACTAAACTTCTTTCTGGGATTGCAAATCAAACAAAAGAAAAACGGTATATTTATATCCCAGACGAAATATGTAAAGGAGCTGCTGAAGAAATTCGGAATGGAGAATGCCAAAAGTGTAAAGACTCCTATGAGCTCAACCTGTTCGCTTGATGTAGACGAAGACGGGAAGGACATAAATCTAACAAGATACAGAGGGATGATCGGTTCCTTACTATACCTCACTGCAAGTAGACCAGATATTCAGTTCAGTGTGGGAATGTGTGCAAGATATCAGTCAGCTCCAAAAGAGTCACATGAAGAAGCCGTCAAGAGGATACTCAGATATCTTGTAGGAACTCAAAATTTAGGAATCTGGTATCCAAAAAGAGGAACCGAATATCTAATGGGATACTCAGACGCCGATCACGGTGGATATAAAACAGACAGAAAAAGCACCAGTGGACAATGTCAATTCTTCGGAGGATGTCTTGTCTCATGGTCAAGTAAAAAGCAAAACACCGTGGCAATCTCCTCAACAGAATCAGAATATGTAGCCACTGCCTGCTGTTGTGCTCAGATCTTATGGCTAAAACAACAAGTACAAGATCTAGGAATCAACTTACGTGAGATTCCAATCTTATGTGATAATACGAGCACGATAAGTCTGTCCAAGAATCCAGTCCATCATGCTCGAACCAAACACATCGATGTCCGACATCACTTTATTCGGGACCATGTTCAAAAGAAAGATGTAAAGGTTGAATTCATCCCCACTGAATATCAGATAGCCGACATCTTCACAAAACCACTAGATCAACAGAAGTTCAGCTACTTCAGAAGAGAATTGGGAATGGTAAATCCCAATGAATTGTAAGAAATGTCATACTATCACTCAAGATTAAATGTTTAAATTTATTGTTTTGATGATAAAATAACTAACTTAAGCATCGGAGTATGTAGAAATTTGTTTTGCAGGAAACTCTGTTTCGATGAAGAAAAACAGAGGTAAACAGAGTATGAGATTATCGATCAATTGATCGATAATCATGAAGGCAAGTAGGAGATAATTTATCGAACAACTGATCGATAAATTCACTTTGTAAAGAAAGGGAATTGCTCCAACACTACAATTATCGATAACGTGATCGATAAACTCAATATCGATCAGAACATCGATCAAGAGCCTCAAGGATTCGAGACCCATCCGTCAAAATTGGTAAGCATTGATCGATAAGCTGACCGATAAGCTTAATTATCGAACAAATAATCGATAAACTATATCAGGTACGCATTTCTTTTTACTGTTTTTATCGATAATATGTTCGATAATTGCATGATCGATAACGTAATCGATAAATCTGCTCTATGTTCAAGTGTGTTCTTCATAATTATCGAACACGTGATCGATCAAGTGTTGATCGATAACTTGATCGATAATTTCGAAGACTATAACGGTACTGTTCTGAAATCCCTTCGTCAGTTTTCGAACCCTAACTCGAAAAATACCGGACCCCTGTTTTTCGCAACGGTCAGGAATCACCACTATCTTAATTTTTCAACCGTTCCTTCGATCGAATCCTTCTCTGCTACATTCCCAACCTTCACCCACCTCAAATCACCGTTTCTCAACCGATTAATCTGTCAAAAACCGCTCGGCACCTCCGAAATGGCTCGGGTGAAGCAACCGAACATGGAAAGGGGAGAAGCGCAGGAGAAACAACCTCAATCGAGCGACACCACTGCTTCGGGTACTCGAAAACGTTACAGACCGAAGGTAAGGGAGGAATCAACGAAGAAGAGGGCTACTCTGAAAATCCGGGAAAGTCGGGCCGAAGAACAACCGGCCTCTCTCAGAAAATCTCCCCGGTCCAAATCAAAGCTACCGATTGTGACTGAAGAATCGGAGACCGAGTCGGATGATGGAGTCTCAGTTCAGAAAGCCGTGGAATCAGCCTTAAATATATCAGTCCCCAAGCAACCGAGAAAGAAGAAACAGAGGGCAAGTGAAGGAGTGGCACGGGAAATTCCTTCTGAAGGTATACCCACTGAATTTTCTGACTTATTATCTGGCAATCTCGATAATGAAGTTAATATAGCAAAGTATAAGGCCGATTTTGCCAATAGAAAATTCTGTCCTGTGGTATCTGTGGACTTAGAGGGTCTGAGGAAAAATAAACAGATTGAGCTTGATTTAAGTGACCCACTGCAGCATTATTCGAATTGGTTAATCATTGGTGGTGAATACTGTCCCGAAGTGGTTAAAAGATTCTACTGTAATATGGAATCAGTAGAAAAATATGATGATAAAGACAATCTCATAGAAAATTGTCTGAAAGTTACACTGAGAGGCAGAGTTTTTAAACTCACCAGTGCCAAAATAAATGAGCTGCTAGGGACTCAAGATTTTGTGCGAGGTGGTGACATGAATGAAGTAAAGGCTTATAGAATTTTGATGCAGAACAGTGATTATCCCGGTGAGCTGAATTTTCCACCTAAGCAGATGTGTGATTTCTATAGGATCATCCATTACATCTATTCTAGGTGCATGGTAAACAAATCCGGTAGTTTCTCACATCTCACTCAGGATGATTATCTTCTTCTAGCCCGGATTATTAGTGGGGAAAAGATTAATATTGGGGATCTTATTTACTCTGAAATGAAGGACTTTGTTCTTAACAAGTCCAGATCAACCCCAATTCCCTATCCTCAGCTGGCCACCTATTTCCTTCAGGCACATAACATTGCTCCATTTGAGCCTGGGGAAATCAAGACTAAGGTTCCTGTTTTTGGCCTCACTCAGCTCCACAAAATGAGGATCTCTGTTCCCTTTACACCATCACAGAAAGTATCTCAGAAGGATAAGGGAAAGCAACCTGCTGCTAGTACATCTCGGACCCAGGATGAAGCTGAATCCACTGCTGCCCCATCTCATACCCCTGGTCCATCTTTTATGGAGAGATCCCTCAGGGAAATGTTTCAGGCTGAGCTTCGGGCATTTGAGACCAGAGTCTACTCCACTGCCAGAGACTATGGGGAAGTTTCTGACCGGAAGTTTGATGGCATCTCTAAGATTCTGGATCTTCACCAACAAGCTATGGTGGTTTTGGAAAGAGAAGTCACCGAGAGGTTTAATTCAGTGGACAAGGAACTCCAAGAGCTTAAAGGCTTAGTTACCTCTCTCTGCCAGCACTTCACTCCACCTAGCACAAGCTTCAGCTATGAGGATCTCCTCTTCCATCCTCCCTCTCCACCGCACCCTGAGCCTGCACCTCCTTCCTCTCCTTTACCCACTTCTCCTATTTCCACCACTTCTCCTTCTGTTCCATCTACTTCTATTTCTGTCCCTACTACTCTTGCTCTTATCACTGTACCCCAACCTGTTCCCTCCCTTCATTTTCCATCTATTTCTCCACTTTTTCCTCTTCCTCCTCTCCCTATTCCCCTGACCATTCCTTCGGTTCCTACCCCTTCTGATGCTGACAAAAAGGGGGAGAAGAAAACTGATGATATTTCGTAGCTTATATGGTTTTATGAGTTGCTTTTTGGTTCTATGTCATGACTTTATGTTATCTCTTTTGTTATCTCCTTTTGTGTATCTGGATAGTGTTTTTATCGATAATATGTTCTTGATATTTATCTGATCTTTTCATGCTTTTTGAGAATATAAAACTGGTTGATGTTCTCTCTGATAGATGATTTATAACTTGTGTTTTGTCATCATCAAAAAGGGGGAGAATGTTAGGATTATAGTTTTGATGATAACAAAGTCAGAATATCAAGGTTAAGTATTTTGATCGATCAACTGATCGAGCAATCGTTTATCGCTAAGGTTTCAGATAAATGATCAAGTGTAAATCAGGTCTATAGTAGGCTTTTTGGATCGAAGAACTATTCGATGAGTAATTTATCGATAAAGTGATCGATAATCGCTAACGTAAAAATCACATAAGAGTATGGTAAATTATCGATAAGCTGATCGATAATATCAGGTAAACAATCGAGTTACTGATAAGAGACCCAAATCTGAAGTGTATTTATCGATCAAGTTATCGATAAATCAGTCATCAATAACGACTTCGATAAAAGGTAACACAATCTACTTGTTCTGCACATTAGTTCTGTTACAAATTTATCGATCATATTTCCGATCATTTGTTTATCGATTACGTGTTCGAACTTTATGCTCTAACTCTCTGAATGCAGGTGATCAAATTCACTGATGGATCGATAACCTTATTGATCATAAAATTATCGATCACATGATCGATAATCAATGTCCTTATCTACTCTTACTCAGTTTTGCTACAACTAAATTATCGATAACATTATCGATAAGTTTAACTTGTTTGCTTAAATAAGTTTTCACATAACGTGATCGATAAAGAGTCTAAGGATTGATTATTCGCATTAAGTTATGGTGAACTATTTTTCGATCAAGTAATCGATCACTGGTTTTTCGATAATATGATCGATCATTCAATTCCCCGGAATTCATGTTTTCACAAAACGTGATCGATAATCATTTCCTTTACCTTACAGGAATAAACTTCTTTCTTCACTTTATCGATCACTTGTTCGAATGATCATTGATCGATCAACTGTTCGATCATTTCAGATAGCCTGTGTCTTTCATTGAATATATACATAACTATGTTTTATCGATAACATTATCCATCATACATTTATCGATAAGATGTTCGATCATCAATGACTGAAGCTTCATTTCAATAACATTTGAATTATCGATAATCTGTTCTAACAAACATGTGTTCGATCACTTGTTCGATCATGGAACGATCCCCTCTTTCTATGATAATTCTTAGAGTCAATGATCCAACACTTGATCGATAATTTTGGTGATCTAATTCGAAAAGTCTTCATTCTGTTTATCGATAACTTGATCTATCATCAAGTAATCGATCATCTTTTCGATCAAACTAAACCAGAATGACTTTCTGTTCTTCTTACTGATAAATGATTTCGTCACAAATCTTTGAATGATAAATTAGCTTTCTTTCTATGTTCAAGATTAAAGCACTCACCACAAAACTCTCATTTGTTCAAAGCTTAAAATATGCAGATTAATGAAAACGAGTGCAACGGCTCTTCAACGGGATTAAGTAGACTGCGACCTACAGTGTCAGAAGCTCAGACGCATTAATGGCGGAGCCGTTGAAACCAGCGAAACACGCAAACGAAGTCACAACGGCTAGAAGCTCTTCCGTCTAACGGCTACTTAACGATATCAACTATAAAAGGCGCGAAGAAGCATTAATGAAGAGATTGAATATCGGAACTACCAACTGCGATCATTTAGTTACGCATTCAATACTCTGTTTTCACGTTACTACCGAGCATCAGTGTTTATCATTAAATTCACTCTGTAAGAGAGCCAATTACTACTTTTATTAAAACTTGAGTGACACTCAAGAGTGTGGACTCTTGAGAGGGGTTGTATCCTTACGGGAGTAAGGGGGAGTGATTGAGCGATTCAATTACTGTACCGAGGCACCAAGAGCCCTGTCGATCTTGGAAGATAGTGAAATACCCAGAGGTGTTCTGGGGACTGGAAGTAGGTCACGTGGTTTAGACCGAACCAGTATAAATCTTGTGTCTCCTCTCTGCGGTTAAAATTCTCCATACTCTGACTCTCTGTTTTTATTCATTACTTACACCCTTTTGATTGTAAATTTTTGTAACTCACCCAATTCACCCCCCTCTTGGGTGAGATTGTTTCTAACAAAACTGTCACAGGAATGGTCTAAAGACTGAGTTTATCAAAGATTGAAAAGTGGCCGGAGCATTCGAAAGTCCAAAGGGCATGACGAGCCACTCATATAATCCTTGATGGGTTCAGAACGCTGTCTTCTCATGGTCCTCAGGGTGCATTAGGATCTGGTGATATCCTGAACGCAAATCTAACTTAGTATAGAATTCAGAACCTCCTAATTCATCCAGTAACTCGTCCACCGTAGGCATAGGGAAGGAGTCCTTTATTACAGTGACAGCATTCAACGCTCTATAGTATACACAGAACCGCCATGTGCCGTCCTTCTTTTTCACTAGAAGTACTGGAGTAGAAAATGGGCTAGTGCTTGGCTAAATCAACCCATCATCTAGTAATTCTACCACCATTTTCTCAATCTCACTTTTCTGACTAAACAGGTACCTGTATGGTCTCACTTTCACCGGTCCTGTTCCTTCTGTTAAGACGAGCCGATGTTCATGGTTCCGCGGTGGAGGCAACCCACATGGCTTGTCAAAGACATAGCCATATATGTGGAGCAATGTTTGCATGTCTGTCGGAAGAGGTTCCTCTGTTTCGGTGGTGCTCTGTTCAAGTTCATTCACTACTTCGCTTACTTGCAACACAAAGCATTCTAATATTGCATCAGTCTGCACCATGTGCTGTAAGTGGTGGTAGGCAGCTCGTGTCACCATTGCTCCATTTGTTCCCCGCAATGTGATGAATTCCTCGTTCATAAGGAATTTAATATAAGATCCCCCCCACTTCATAATTTGCGATGTGAGGTCCTAACGTAGCCAACCAAGATGCTCCTATCACCAGATCTGACCCCGCTATTGCCAAAACATAAGCAGGGAACTCCAAGGTATGTCTTTGAATTTGCACTACTAGATTTCGAATGATGCCCTCGCCTTTCATCGCGTTCCCATCCCCGACCATTACCTTCACATTTCTGGCCTCCTCAACTGGTAATTGGAGATGCTGTGCAATCCTTGGGTGTATAAAACTGTTTGAGCTTCCCCCATCCAAGAGAATTTGGACCTCAGCTCCCCCGATAAGACCCACAAATCGTATAGTCGCCTTGCACGAAGAGCTGTGATAGGCGTGAAGAGACAGATGATGAATTGAGCACCCTTCTCCATCCAATTCCGATTTTGAGCTGTCTGTCATGGTCAACTCGCTCGAACCTTTTTCCTCCTCAGGGTCATCACATTCAATGAGCATATATTGTTTATTCGGACATCGGTGCCTCGGAGAGAATTTCGCATCACATGTATAGCACAAACCTTTCTCTCGTCTGAGCATCATTTCAGCGGGAATCATTTTCTTCACCTGTGGACTTGGTTTCAGGTTGGGCATGGGTAACAATGGAGGCAAGGGGTTTTTCACTGCACTGTAAGGGGTTGCATTTGCCCCAGATGGTCAGGAACCCACTCCTCCAACGAACTGAACGCTCCTATTCCTCATTGTCCCTGTACTGCCTTCTTCAATGTGATAGAGCTTAGCAAGCTCGACTACCTTCATTAAGGTATGGGGATGGTGTGAAATGACTTCCCTCCTTATTTCGGGTTTCAACCCGCTCGTGAAACAATCGATCAAGGCCCCTTCTGACAACCCTTCAGTCCGATTGGCTAATGCCATGAACTGCCTACAATATTCTTCAATGGTCCCGGTCTGCATTAAGTTGAACAGTTTGGACCTCGGTTGTTCCATCAGAGACGACCCATATTCTGCCTCAAGGGCCCGAGTCAGAGAGGTCTAGTTGTGGATCACCTTGGACTTCTGCTGTAATTGAAACCACAGAATGACATCTCCTTCCATGCTAATAGCAGCTAATACCAGACGGTGATGGTTTGGAGTCTCATAGTAATTGAAGTACTGCTTTGCCCGAAATATCCAATTTGTGGGGTCTGTTCCGTCAAATTTTGGGAAGTCCACCTTAACTTGCTTGGATATATATGGTGAATGGTATCCTAAGGATCCCTGTTTAGAATGCCCTCCCCCGGGCATCATCAACTGGCTCAATCGTTCAATGCTACGGTTATTCATTTCAGCGTCCTTACTCAACCCAACAATCATCTCATTCATTTGCTCAAACTGGCCATCAGGGGCCCGTGCTAATGCCTCTATGGCTGCCTCTAGGCGATCGAACCTCGTGTTAGAGTGATTCTCTAGCTGCTCAAATCGCTCGTTCATTTTCAAATCCAGCCACTCAATCTTCTCATTCAGATTAACTTTACGTACTCTCCCATGTTCTTCACGTCCGATTGCACATCTTTAAATTGAGTTGCTTCCGCCATTGTAATCTTCTCTCAACGAGAGCACCAAAATGTTATGACTCTTGTAAATACATGGATGGAATTGAATCTGACGGAAGATATATATATTGAAATAGCTGTAATCGTTCACAGTGTATGAACAATTACTCAACAAGATACAAATCTCTACACAGTCGGAACGTTAGGAAATAACAGAAAGGTCAGAAGGATATCCACTAAGGGCCAGGGAGAAGATTACAGAGCAGAAGTGTAAGAGGGAATGACTCGCACATAATCCACACCTCTCTCTCTTACGTAACAGCCTCTTTATTCTCTCAGCCTCCAAGGTACACGTTTAGCACGTGCACTACGGCGATGCGTCATCGCATGGGCTTGGGTTCCATTTTTGTCCAAGCTCACGTCCCCTGCATAGGCTGCATGATTCTCGTCCACTGCATGGGCCATAACAGAAGCCAAGGTTGGTCTGTCAGCAACTTTTTTTTGAACAAACAGTAAACCAATGTGAAGGCATCTTATTATTTCATTTCTTGAACCACCTTTTAACATAGGAGCTATAATCTTAGAGGCCATCCCTTTCCTCCAGCTTTTCCATGCCAGCAACAAATTGCTCAATTTTGGCAAGTATTAGTTCGAAATTTCTATGTTTCATGCAGACCAATGAAGATTAATTTCCTAAACTCTTAAGAATTTCAAAGCTAAGGAGGAATAACACTGAAAAGGCTAAAATGTACCAAACTTGGTAGATGCTCTACATTCTCCATGTTATGAATGTCACCATTCTTCTGGCCACTCACAATCTCTAGAATTAGTACACCAAAACTAAAAACATTGGACTTTGTTGAGAATCTTCCATGCCTTGCATACCCTGGTGCCATATACCCACAACATGTCAAAGTAATCAAATACAATATGTAACATTTCTCTTGACTATCATATTCAAGTTTTTCTTTTGCTTGGTCTAGGAGAATTAGAAACTAATTAAATATGACATGTTTTGATACTTACTAGGTCCCCACAACTCTATTTGTATTGGCTTGGGTTTGATTAATAATAACTAGTCTTGTCATGCCAAAATCTAATATCTTAGGATTCATCTCTGTAGTTAAGAGAATATTACTTGTTTTAAGGTCACGATAAATAATTCATTGTTGACATTCTTCATGAAGGTAAAGAAGGCCTCAGGCAATTCCTGCTATAATTTTATAGCATGTTTCCCATCTCAATTGTGCACATCTAATCAAATCTATATCCGAATCCAAGATATAATCATATAAAGCAGAGTCAGGGTATTTGCTCATTTATTCTTGCAACAAAGGGTAATGAATTTCATTTTCATGTAGAAATAGAATGTCTAAAGTAATCAAGACTTCTATTAGGAAGAAGCTCATATACTAGAAGGCGTTCCTTTTCTTTCAAACAAAAACCGAGGAGTCTAACCAAATTTCGGTGTTGAAGCTTGACCATTACTTGTACTTCATTCTTAAATTCAATGTCCCCTTGCCCAGAATCCATAGACAACCTTTTCACGGCAACCTCTTTTCCGCTGGAGAGCTTGCTCTGAAAGTTGGACAACAAGTATCAAAATTTGACCCGGGGTGCTATGTTCATAATACTGAGTGTTATATCTATCTACCTTGTAAACTGGTCCAAATCCTCCTTGTCCAAGCTTGTTTTGACCGGAGAAGTTATTTGTAGCAACTTTGATGGTGTCAAATTCGAACTGTATTGACTCAGTGACGTCAATTGAATCATCAGCGTCAATCTCACCTAGGCAAAATATGTTTATAAGCGATTACCTTAGATGGTGTTTAATCAAGGATGTAAGTTCTACCGAACAAAGGCCTTGAAAAAGCCACAAGAAATTTAATAAATTTTGACTTCACTCAACATTGTCAAGCTGTTAGCAATATATCAACGTGTACTTACTTGGTAATTTTCTTCCTTGGTTTCTCACTCTTACACAAATCCAAACACAGATAAGCAGCACAACAAATGCAGAAATTGACACAATAATGGCAATGATAGTTTGTGATTTCTTTCCTGGAAAAATAAAATGCCCCTTCATTAAGAGAGATAATAAGAAAGAATGTTGATTTTGAATCCTTACTTATCTGCTAAAAACCACCCATTCCTCCCAGCTGGAATGTGAAATCTCAACAAAGGGGAAGTTTTGGGGGCTTAACTGCTAATGAAAGTACCTTCTGAGGATATTGTATCTGCATATGGAGGAGGTGATGAAGATGTTGTGTTGGTCGATGGAAGTGATGGAGGTGTAAGCAGAGGAGGGGGAGGGGGAGACGGTAGCGGCGACGGAGCCGATAAGGGTACATCAGCTGTAATTGCATAGAAGCGGCTACTTTCATATCTAAAGTTACAAATGGGTCTAATAACCCTACCACCCGGCCTGTGATTATAGCAACGTGGAATCTATGAGATGGCCCAAAGCAAGCAGTCATTGCATTCTGACTCGTTCAGATTAGGTGTGCACTAAACAACAGCATATATATTTTGAAGGTCAGGTCCTTCTTCATTTCCTGCAGCGAACTTTAGACTGGAGTCACCAGAGGCAGCTCTGCTTCTTAGATTTTGCAGCAAACCAGTAAGGACCTGATTAGACTGATTTCAACTTTTTGCAAAGTTTGTGTTCCACATGTAGACTGTAACAATAGGATCCACCCGATTGCCTAATATGGAAGTGTTTGAGTAAGATAACATGCACTCATCGTACATCCCAAAAGCTTGCTTCTGATTTGGACATAGTTGTGGCAGCAGGACTGATGAATTTTTGAGGCAGCTGGGGCAAAAGTCTGGCATAACATCTCCCCTGCATAACCCAACAGCATATATTGTATTTGGGTAACTACCATAAGAGAGATTGTAGAAGCCATAATCTATTTGTTTGTCGGAAGCGAGATTTGATAAAAGGGTATTGAGGTTGTTCCGGTAGGTGCTCTTTGATGTGTTGCTGCTGTTGCTGCAATAATAATCCCGAAATTCTGGTCGGCTGCTGGCTCCATGTGATAATTGAGTGATAAGTACACAGAGAAATTGAAGCAATGCTAAATGAGCTCCGGCCATTGAACTTGGTCCGGGTATTATAGCATTCAAGGAAGGTTTAAAGTCTAAAGCCTTCAGCTCTGTTCGTACATTTCTTATTTCGTTTCGCTCTGTGAGGTTTTTGTTGTAAAATACTCATCCCCAGAGTTGACTTGACTTAATTATGGGTAAATTTCAAAGGTAGCTTTATCGTCTTTGAAATTTGTCACGCGTAAATGGTTTTTTCTTATTAGAGCCACATTTTGACATTTTCTGATGCCAAAATACAACATTTCTATGACTCTTTCTTACTGCAGCACCAGTCATCAACATCACAACGCACTATTTAACAAGTCATAAATGTTATAATTTATTCATCAAACTCGAGATAAAGAATATTAAAAGGTGGACAAAAAGTACCTATTTTTTTGGTTCAACAATCTATTAATGGGTATTACTGACCATTGCAGATTGACTTCTTTAGTTCCCTATCATCCTAAGAGTATGTTTGGCTCAACAGAGAAAATGGGAGAAGAGGGATTTTAGTGGAGGGAAATAAGATGAAAGAAAAGAAAGAGATTTTAATATTACCTTGTTTAAATTAATACGAGAGGAGAGGAGGGCAGGAATTTTAATGTTACTTTATTTGGTTTAGGAAGGGAGGGGAGGCAAAATATTTTTGTATGGACAACTTTGCCCTTATATTATTTAAGTTGACTTTTACAAACTTTATAGACTAATTAATAAGATATAATTATAAATAATATTTAATATATGAGACCAACTTTTTATAATTAGCAGAATTAAATAAATATAATGATAATACATAATTAATAGCTACTATATATCTAATAACTATAGTCGTGTTTATATCCAAAATCTGGTCTAATAAAGTAAATATGTTTAATTTGAGTATGTTTTTTCTCTCTTTCATTTTTCTCTGCGTTGTTAATGCAAATAGTCAAATAACTTTTTCAAAAACGACATAGATACTTATTTGCATGTTTTTGTTTTGAATGCTTGATTTGCATTTCAAAATTAAAATATATTTGATAGCAACTTTTTTTTTTATTTGACAGCATATAAATGAGGGAAGAGAGGCATGATTGAATCCATAAATATACCAAGTCACACACAATTCAGTAGTCAAGGGTAACATGGGATTATTAAAAAATAATATAAGCACATTAGTCAACGCAAACTAAAATATTATCATTTCCTTCTAAATTACCCCAAATTTAGAGCGGATGCCTATCAGGAGAGGGGAGGGAAAATGTTACTAAAAGCTCTAAAAGGTATTGAAGAATATCCTAATATTTAAAACTATTCTAGGGCGATGAATTGAAAGGTTGACATTGACAAATTACTACATAATAAAAATATTATTTTATGTATCTTCATATTCTCAAGTCTCAACTTACTTTCAATGGTTTTCTTCGATTTCCTAACTGCAAAATAAATGAAAATCAAGATGAGAAGGGCGATGAAGGCACCAATCACCACGGCCACGATAATAATAATGGTTCTTGATCTATTGTGTTTTCCTGCAAAAGCTGAACATGCTCAAAAGTTTATTGATATGTTTTCTGACCAGATAAACGGACAACCACAACGGTAAAATTACTGACTCTAGTTTTCACAATTGTGATTATTTTTTGGATAACCTGCAAATAATAGAACAACGCACATATATCAGGCCACATCACTGAGACAGAAGTAGCTAGGTACGTTCTCTGGTAGACGGAACGTTAGGTGAGCCGGCGGGTCCTGCAGTTTGTTACACAAACAATAATAGAATGATGTAATTAAGGACACATGATAAATTTATACATTATTAACAATCACTCCTCTACTCCTGTTTACTTCTTTGGCTTATAACAAAAGACCTATTTAACTAATTTGATTAGAGTAGAAAAGTTAAATAATTTAATCATAATAAATATGACATGTTTTTTTTTCTAAAACATCCTAATCATCTTTTTTAATGTCCTCTCTTCTTTTCCTACTTGATTATAGTTGAAGAAATATCAATAACGGTTATTTGAAAAAAAAAAATTGATCAAAAGGGGTGATTTGAAAAAAAAAATTGATTAATATTAAAAAAGGTCTTACATTTAAGACCAAAATTAACCCTACAATTAGGTCTTACATTAAAGACAGGGTGAGCATAAAGCGAAGAAGAAAGTTTTTGTTTTAATATGAGTCATGTTATTAATTTTTTTTGTTTGAATATATAATTATACCCTTCATTTATTTTTTTATTACTCATGAATATCTTTCCATTAAAGGTAAATCTTGTTCAAAACAAGGTCGAGCACTAGACATGGATACCTCTCCCAACAAGGATTTGAACATTGGTTTGCCATGTTGCGAAGAATTAGCCTCTTTCACTAAACCCAATCATTTATTATTGTGTACATTTTGTATTTTTTGGGTTGGGTATATATTAAATAGAGGTAAAGTTATAAAATTATTATATTTTGAGAGTTTAAGTTATTAAATAGAGGTAAAACGTATTAGAAGTAACCTTAAGTAAATTTTCTTTCTTTGCCTTATAACTTAATAAGGTTCTTTCTTTATTTGCAAGCCAAAGTCAGAGAAATTACTACCCTAGAAGCATCTCTGCAAACGAATGTTTTTTAATTGTCAATTAGAGCATATCACAAGATCGGTATAAGTCTAAACCTTTCTGAGTGATTTACATAATTAAGGTTGAGTTTTGAGAGATACCTTGTGACGGAGTAGTAGTGGAAGGAGGAGGAGGAGAAGATGCAGACACTTGTATTGGATCAACAGCATTAGGATTATAGAACCGGTTCTTCTCAAATCTGAGATTGCAGTTTCGTTTGATAACCCTACCTCCAACCTTGTTCAAATGGCAAATTGGGATATCTGATATCGCCTTTTCCAAGCAAGCCTCGCAATTTTGCTCAGTCAAATCAGGCGTGCACTAAGCAAAATCATGTACATAGTGAAACGGCGTTGAGGCGTTTCCAGCAGCCACCTTGCGATGAGGACCGCCAGCTGCAGCTTTGGTCTTAAGAACTTGCATTAGCCGATCAAGCGCACGTGTGTACCGCTCTGCATCTGCTACCTCACTTGGGTTATTAATTGCGTAGAAAAAATCAGGGTCCTGATATATCCCAAACATTGAGCTACTTGAATATTGAAAGCTGCACGAGTCATGGTATATAAATGCCTCCTTCTGATTTGGACATTTCACTGGGAGAAGACTTGCAGCATTATTGAGGCAACTACGACAAGCATCTGGCATAAGATCTCCTCTGCAGAGCCCAGATGCGTAAACTGTGTGGGGTTTTGGCCGTAAGAGTAATTGTAGAAGCCATAGTGATCTTTTGTGTTGGAGGTGAAATTGGAAAGAAGGGTTTTGAGGATGGTATGATAGGCACTTTTGTCTATGTAGGTTCCTTTGTCATTGAAACAGGTTTGATTAACATAAGGTCGGTCCTGTTGGGCGGTGAGAATGAGAAGATGGCAAAAGAATGATAGAAGAACTAGAAGAATATTGACAATAGCGTCATTATTGGGGTAAGTTAAAAACTATGATAAATGAAAAAAGTAAAGCTTCTTAAGCAATTAAGATGCAATTTTTCAGTATTGTTGATGAGCGACGAAGCAAGGCTTATTAGGACAACAATAACCTCAACATCTTTATAGGACACAAAAGTCAACAAGTCAACAACAAGATTCAAATAAGGGATATTGCATTTTTTTCCATATGTTTGGTTATTTTGACACGGCAATTCATCGAATGCCAACAAGTAATGTGTCTGTGTTTCCACTTCCACGCGGCCTTGTAGTAAAATTCCGACGCGTGCACTGTGGAAACAACATATATAATTTATGCGTTTAACTACCAGAAACACTCTTAAGGAAAATCAATGATATAACGTTGTTTTTCTTCTTGATAAAATGATATAACGTTGTTGAGTACGTAATAATCACTCACCCCGCTTACGCTATCATTCAGTGGGCACGTTATTGGTTGGCCTTTTTAATATATTCATACGTGACTAGGAATATATATAAGTCTTGCACTCGTTCGCTCCTTACTCATAAATCTTGCTTTTAATTTGTTGTCAAATCTATACGGAGTTATGTATATGGCTTCGTTCTTGGGATGAGCATTTTTATGAGGTAAAGAAATGTAATTATCAAGGAATAAGAAACCAGACTGGACATTAAATCGGTCAAGATACTGGTTCAAAATTAGACCGGTAATAATTAAAATAATATAATTTAATCAAAATTAGTAAAATATTGATATTCTAATTATAAAATATATTAATGTATATAAAAACTTTCTTTTTATTTTTTTTTCTTTTCCTTTTCTCTATCTTCTCTCTCCCACGTGCCATGCCACTTTTCTCCTTATATCACACGTCACGATGAATGTCTCTCTCATAAGACATTGAACAAGCAGAGTAGACTAGGGTAGTAGCACTGTAGCAACATATTTTTGCCTCCTTGAGCACGCATCACCAGTTCTTCCACCTCTTTCTCAAATTAACTTCCTGCTGTCCTCAGCGATCACTTCTATTTCTTCCTCAAATAGAATGGAGAAATGGAGAAATAGCGAAAGGTCAGTACTATTTTTCTTCTCTACACTTTTTCATCCATCCTATACTCTCTCTTATATTTCTCCTTCTTGTCTTCTACGGATATACCTCAAAGCCACACAAACAAGGATTTCTTTCCTCGGCCTCCATGATCTCCTCTGCTTCTACTAACTACTTACTGCCTGTCTTTGGCAGTGTCCATGGTTTCCGGCAGAAAATAAGAACTCCATTCCTTCTCTGCCGAACGGTGAGAGCAGTTTTGTATAAAAAAAACCGGCCAACCCAGTCTACAAGCAGTTTTTCCGGTTTAGTCCGGTTCATTCCGGGTTGATTGGGGGCCGGTTTTTGGGCTAAACCAGACCGAACCTCAGACCAATTCACTGGTTTTCTAGTTGAACAGGCTAGTCCGGTCCGGTTTTTTCTTCTTTGGTAATTATTACAAAATACTATGATGTAAGATTTAAAAAATTAATTAAATGAACTATTTGCAACAACAAAATGTGCGATGGTTTTTTTTTTTTAAGATATCCCTTCAATTATTTAAATTGGAGATAATTGAAGAAAAACTTTCTTAATATGTATAATTAATAGAGATAATTTAAAAAATTATAAGTTCAGAAAATAAAGTAAATTGTTTTTTAATTTTAAAATCAAAACAAACCATTTAAATAAGTGTGTTATATCTCGGAGGCAGCACCATTCAACTTCTCAAAGTCAAAAGTAAAGTCGTTCAGGACCAAGAGTGGGCCCAGCCAGCATCAGGCCATGAAGGGATGTAAATTACATTTTAAAAAAAAAGACAAATTACAATAAGATTCCAAAAAAATAGTTACTAGAAAATCTCAATAATAACTTAATAATAGTTTTTAAAATTGAAAATAATAAATTATAAGACTTATTTTGTAATTATTTTTTATGACCTTATTCTAATTTTTTCTAAAAAGTTAAAACCATATGTTTAATATACTAAGAAATAAAATTTTCTTACTTTCATACTTATATCCCTCCTTCGTCCTTGCCTATTAATGGGGTAATTGGGACTGCATATTTTCAAAGGAATAGGACGGACCACAAGGTCAACACATGTGATCCCTCTTCTCCCATTAATTAGAGGAGGGCCCCTATGTTTTAATTTTATGTTCAGACTTTAGCCTTTTTTATTTAAAAAAAATCAAAGGCAGACTTAGCAAGATTTACCTGTGGGGTAAGATTTGTAAGCAATATTCTAAAAAATATAATTGCAAAATAGGGAATTATAATCAAGTCCCAGAAAAGAAAAATAATTACTAAAAGATCCCAATAACAACTCAACAGCTTGTAATGACAAGTTTTATAGTGAAAATGATAATTTTTAAGACTTGTTTTTTAATTGTTTTTCTGTTTGGAACTTCATTATAATTTTCCCTTGTAAAAATTTATTATTTGACTTGACTTAGGACTGAGGCCGAAGAGAAACTCTGCTTGAATTGGGTGTCAAGAAAGTTAGGAGGAAAAAAAATTATCATAGGCTTTCAAGAAAATAATTTAATTACCAAAAAAATCCCAATAATAAGTAACTAGTACAAATATATTGTTATTTTCTATTCTAAAACTTATCATTATATACTCTTTAATTGTTAATAAACTTGAGGGTAATTAAATTCCTTCTTTAGAATCTGATTGTAATCCTCCCAAAAAAATTAAGAGAGATACAAATGGAGAAAACAATTGGGAAGGAAATAAGGCCCCCCACTTGTCCCTGCACTCGTTTTCTCTCCCACTTGATAGCATTTAAACTTCATCAATGCTTAGAATTGATGACTACTTGTCTCAATTGGTCTGCAATGAACTTATTACATAGTATGGAATATATAAGAGAAGCCAACACATTCTCTCTCCATTTACTTATTATTGCATAGTTTTAGAAGTCTAATCACAATAATGACCTCTATAATGCTTATGATTACAGTGAGATCTGTATTAATTAAATACAATTCCAACCATTTATATTTAAAATTTTAAAGTAATAATTTTTAAATAATTTCTTTAAAAAAGGCAATTAAAAGATTAAATGAATTTTTTTAGTTAATTTATTAAATTTGTTTTAAATTATTTTTTTCAATTTCACTTGTACTAAATGAAATTACAAAAGAGACAGAAAAATATAAGGAGTCACATTATGTAAGCATTAATTGTAAAAATAAAATAAACAAATATGAATGCCCACCACGCCTGCCTGGTATTGAAGGGATTATCTTTAAAAAAAAATGCAATATGCATAATTGATAAAGATAATTTAGTAAAAAAAATTATAAATTTAGAAAATAATGTAAATAATTTTTTAAATTTAAATTCAAAATAAACTGTTTAAATAAGTGTGTTATATTTTAGAGGCATCTCTGTTCAATTTTTCAAAGTTAAAAGTCAAGTTATCCAAGACCAGGTGCGAGCCCATCCAGCATGAGGCCATGAAGCGGTGTTCAAACTTATATTCTTCCTTGCCTGTTAATAGGGTAACTGGGACTACACATATTGCTGGTCAAAAAAAAACTAGGACTACATATATTTCCAAGGAATAGGATGGACCACATGGTCAACTAGAGTCAGAAAACAAGTCGAGTCTATCGGGCTAACCCGTTTAGGCCCAAAAGTTATGAGAGTCGGGCTTGAAATTTTTTTTTCTAAAACGAGAAATAGGCTCTACAGGTTGGCCTTGTAGGGCCGAGGGCTTAAAGAAGTTGGCCCTACAAGGCCGAGGACCGGCCCGTTTAGGCCCTTTCATAATTTTTTTTTAAGAATTTATTGTGTAATTTTAATATTATTAATTTTTCACATTTTGAATGATATTTCAAATATTTAGTTATTATTATCATTTTAAAATTAAACTTCACAGAATGGTTTGATTTATTTAGTTTTAGACAATAATTTTTCTAATTAAATTTTTAAAAAAAAGGGTAATTTGGACTTTAATAATGATTTGATTTATATTATGTGTTGATATTTTTTAACTATATATATTTGATAGAGAGTATTTTTATACTTATATAACTTGTGATTTTATAACTTGAATTAGAAATTTATGAGTTTCAACAATATGTTTCTCAAACTAAAGTAAAATAATAGCTAGACTGTAAAATTTAAAAGTGAAATTTCTATAAAAAAAAAAGACAAACTTGACATTTTTGTTACCAAAAAAAAAGCATACTTATGAAGAAGAATAATTGATTATAGTGATGATGAAGTTTCAAAAACTAATGATAGTATTTCTTTATTGCACATTTGTACTATAGATGAAACTTTTAGATTTTGTTTTCTTGTTAATGAATGTTTTAAATGTTTTTAAAATGTTGATGATATTTTATATAATGATATTTTATATTTCTGACTTAATTTTATTCATATTTATGTCTTTTATTAATAATTTATTAGTTTTTATTTTTCTTTTTTTGATAAAAAATGTGAGAAATATAAAAAAATAGTATTTTTTTTTAACTGATCAAAAGCCCGCGAGTCTATTCTGAGCCTGCTAGCTTAAGGGCCAAGCCTAAAAAATTGAGGTATTTTTGAAATCTCAGCCTTACAAGGTCGGACTAGTCTGTATTCCCACCTCTACGGTCAACACGTCTGATCCCTCTTCTCCCATTATAATCAGAGGCGGGCCCCTATGTTTTAATTTTATTTTCAGACTATATCCGTTTTTTATATTAAAAAAATCAAAGGCAGACTTGGCGTAACCAATATTCTAAAAACTATAATTGTAAAAAATTTTATCTTGACTTGGCTTGGGAATACAGGTCGTCATCCCATAACTTAAGACAAATAGACCGAAGAAACTCTGCTTGAAGCCTTGAATGGGGTGCCAAGAAAAGTTAGGAGGCAAAAAAAAAACAAAAGAAAAAAGAATTAGCATGAGGTTTCTAGAAAATGATTTAATTACTAAGAAATCTCAATAATAAGTGATGAGCACGCATGAATATGTTATCATTTTCTATTCTAGAATTGTCATTAGATACTCTTTATGTGTTAATAAACTTTACGATAATTAAATTTTTTCTTTAAGATCTCATTGTAAATGACATACCAATGGAGAAAAAAATTTGTAAAGGAAATAAGGCCTCCTACTTGTCTTTGCACTTATTTTCGCTTACACTTGATGGCATTCAAACTTCATCAGTATTTAGAATTGACGACTACTTGCCTCAATTGGTCTCCAATAAACTTATTGTATAGTGCGGAATATACAAGAGAGAAGCCAACATATTTTCTCTCCATTTACATTACTCATTGTTGCATAGTTTAAGAAGTCCCATAGTAATAAATGACCACCAGGATACTTATGATTACAATGAGCTCTCCATTGGTTAAGTACAATTTCAATAATTTATGTTTAAAATTTTAAACTAATAATTTTTAAATGAATTTTTGTAGTTAATTCATTAAATTTTCCTTCTTTTTTTTTTGTAATTTCACTTGTACTAAACAAAATTATAAAAGAGAGAGAAAAATATAAGCAATCACATTTAATCATTAATTATAAACATAAAATTAACAAATGAGTATTGATTACTCCCTCCGGTTCAAATTATAAGATAAATCTTATCTATTTATATTTATCAAGAAAGTAGTTAAAATTAGTTTAGAACAATAAATAGGTAAGACACGTATTTTTTTCCTTAAATATACTTTTATTAATAAAAATAATAAGTAAACAATGTAATAAATAAATCAAAAAATAAAAAAAAATATATGGGGAAATAAAATTAAGAAAATACTATAAATCCTGGAATATGTCAAATCTACTGCCGGGTTTTGCTTTTTTCTCTTTCATCCCGTTCTTGCTTCCCTTCGATTGGCTCTGTGGTTGCTTTTTTCCCGTATGAGCTTTTGGTCTTTACCTAAAGGGTTTTTTTGGCTTGCATCCATGATCCGTACATCTCTTCCAACGCTGCCCCTGGCACACTGACCGGTGATTGCTTCTCGACTCTTTCCTCAACTGGCGTACTGTGCTGTTCAGCCGACGTTGCGATCTCCAGTGACCTCTCCTGCGTGCTCATATTAAGGGGACAAGCTTCTTGGTTCTGACCACACATCCCGCACCTGAAGCATATAATTTCTAGCCCCTCATATTCCACCGTATATATCGTTTTCCGAAGAACAAACTTTGACTAGGGTCAAGTCGATTTCCACACTGACTCGGGCGACCTTCCCTCTCTCCACCATTGTGTTCTTACCGTTGCAATGGGCTAATGTATTCATATCAACTTTCAAGGCTTTACCAACTAAGTTCCCCAGCTCAACATACACTCTTCTGAGTAACAATGCATAGGGAGAGTTGGGACCCTAATCCATACAGCAAGTTGCTTCACCTTATTGCAATATGGATTGAAATTTGGACTCCACCGTTGCACTGCCAGATAGTGTCCCTGGATAAACCACGGCCCCTCAAAAAGCAGCTTCCGGCATAGAGCTTTTTCCTCTGTCCTGAACACAAAATAGCTATTTGGTAGATCGATGAGTTCGAAGTTCCTTGATTTTAGCAGCCAAGAAACTCGATCCCTCATCATATCGAGGTTTGTCTTCCTCCCCAGTATGGTGATGATTAGAGCATCCTTCCATGGCCTCCACAATTCTTCTAAGCGGTCATTTGGCATATTCAACTTTGGGAGTTTCTCAAACAGTTTCCTCTGTTTTTCAGTTAAAACAGGACAATGCAACACAGGAGCCTTAGTCAAGGAAGAAAGAAACGCGAAGCCAAGTCTCCTATAAAGCAAAGCTCACCGGTCAGGAAGAGAAAGCTTTTGACCAGGATTTGGACGAGCAAGTGAAAGAATGATTCTTTTTAAGTCCTTTATCACTATCCTCCATGATGGTATCTCCATCCATTCTCTTGATATTCCTTCCGAGGATGTCTTCTTCTTCTTTTGACGGTCCTTTTCCCTCATCTGGAGAAACTCCAGAGTTGATCGGCGAACTCTCGTGCACACCGCTTCTCTCACTACCTTTCTTACTCATCACTTTTTAGAACAAAGTTTTTAAACAAAGCCAATTAACCGCTTGTGGATTGATTACGGATGCTTTTTATGAGAGATGGTTCTAGCAATCTGGCTTACCTGCAGTTTTTTCCCCCCGTATTAAACCATCATCACAATTCACAAACAATAGTCGTGTGAGGCACAAGATTGGAATAGCAGCATAATCTTTTAAAAACAATTTTTCAATTTACAAATATGAAATATGTAATAAATTTTATTTCGACTTAGTAAACAATTACTTTTGGGATATGAGAACATCATCCCAAACAAAAGTGATTACCTATATGAATCAAAACTAAAATTGAGGTTACAGTCTAATCACGCATGGTCAAATCTTCTATATTTTCTACAACTCTTGCAAGCTGAGACCTTTTAAAATACCCAAGAAATTGGTTCTGAAATCACTACCCTTTCTCCCGCTGTTATACACAGTCTGAGACCACTAAAAAAAACATTAGCAAAATGTGATTTCATTTTTTTAGAAAAAGAAATTTTCTTATTGTAAAAATAAAAATGTTAATACAATAACCCTTTTACTGAACAAAAGTTATTATTAATACATTTTTATGTTGAATTCATAATTATATTTATTATTCTTGCTGCGCTAAGTATTTGCATATCAGTTTTATTCTAAGTATTTGAACAAAAGTTATTATTAACCCAAGAAATTAGTACATTGTTTCTTGTGTTCTTTCTCCAAATTCAATTTTTAGCCAAACAAAGCAGCTTTCCGAATCAACCATTAGGGGGTGGGGGACGAAGCGTTTAATTTTCAACCGTGAATATTTAAAATAGTCTATTGATGATAATGACACAAATCACGTAATAGTTAAATACTCTTCCGGTTCTTAATATAGGATCTAATTATTGAGTTAGTTTTGATTCTAAATATAAGACCCATTTATCATATTTATTAATTTTCGTTAAATTACCCCTAGAAATACTTCCTCAACCATAATCAAGTAGAAGAGTAAAAGGGGTATTAAGAAAAATAATTATGGTATTTTAGGAAAAACTTATCATATTTTTTATAATTAACTAACTTACCTTACGTCCTTAATCTAATCAAATTAGTTAAATAGGTATTATATTAAAGATCAGAAAAATACCTAATTTTCTTTTACCGTCTATGTTTGACTTTGACTCCACTCAAGCATCTCTTGACAGAACAAAATTAAAAGGAAAAAAAGTGAATAAATACCTTGGCCATTTAAAACTAACCCAAATAGTTACGGTGACGTCTGACGTTGGTAGGGACTGATTATTCAAACCCTCTAAATCCAATGAAAGATGAGAAAAGAACAAGTAACTTATACTAATTTTTTTAAGGTTTTCTACAAATAGATTATTTATTTATTTTTATTAAAATATACATATATAATCTAAAAAAAAAGTAAAATATTTTAGAGATAGTTATTAACTTTTGTTATAATTGTACGCATTTTTTATTTTATTTTTGAAATGTATACAAATCTCCATATAATTACAAAATTTGGAAGATATTAAAAAAATTATGCACTTTTAAAGTTAATGAAAGTATATATTTTTATGTGAATAGTGAAAGTATAAGCAGCTAGAAAGTATTGCTGGTCAAAAAAAAAAACAGCTAGAAAGTATTAATCTTTCTGGTGGTCTATACTTTCACTAGTCACGTAGAAATATATACTCTTCCTACCAATGTCTGGAGAAGTCAATGGTCACAAATCTCTCCCTTGTGTACTTACTGCACTTCTGCCAACGAGGGTATCTTACGCATCCTCAGAGATTGCAGCTATGCTAAAAGAGTATGATATGATCTCTTAGATTCAAACGTCGCAGCTCATTTCTTTTCTTATCACTTGACAGAATGGATAAGCTAAACCTAAGGAATCATGCTGTTAGTAAGTTGGGAACAGCATGGAATTTGACATGGGGGGTCGCTATAGGGAAACTATGGTCATGGAGAAATCAAAATGTTTTTTATGATCATTTTGAGAAGCCCAATTGCCGAGAACGGATTATAAGGGCTTTGTGGAAGAACTTTGTATCCCCTGAGGGACTGAACTGCTTAGAGCAACAAAACTTTAAGGCACCGGTTGTATGGAAAACCCCTCCAACGGAATGGGTTAAAATTAATGTGGATGGCGCGAGCTCAAAGAACAGCTACAAAGCTGTCTATGGAGGCCTGATTCGAGACTCTAAGGGTGACTGGATATCTGGTTTTACTCAAGATATTGGAATATGTTCTGCTGCTCAGGCTGAGGAATGGGCCATATTTAAAGGGTTACAACTGGCCTGGGATTTTGGCTTTAAGAAGGTAATAGTGGAATCTGACGCTTAGGCCGTGGTGGATAGAATTCAGTTGAATGGGCAGGATGATTGCTGCTCTATGGTCTTTCGAAGGATCTGTCAGATGATAAATTTCCAGTGGGAAGTAATTATTCAGTATGCTCCAAGAGCTAGTAACGAGTTTGCTGATGAACTAGCCAAAATGGGGTTTCAAGGATCGAAGCTTTTGGACTCTTGTCCGGCGCACCTGCAAAGGATTCTGATGAGGGAAAAACGGAGTACTGATGCTGATAATGTAATTTAGACGCTAGCCTTCCCTTGTAACCAAAAAAAAAAAAAAAAAAAAATTAGAAAGTATTAATCAATACTTGCGGCAGAGAAAGTCTACGTTGGCAACATTTTTCTACACACATGGGATAAAAAGAATACTAAAGTGGACAATCACGTATGGCTGAACAATTCAGGCAAAAAAAGAAAGAAGCCAAAACGTATGGCTGAACAATGCTTCCTCATGACAACCTGCTCCATAACAATATAGAAGCTCAAAAATGAAAAATCATCGCCGGGTCAAACTTTGAAAAAGAAAACAATCCCCATGAAAAAGAATCTGTTCATGACCTTCTTGTTCCGCCCAATCCCACTGTGGCAACCAGGTTTCTGGAAAATAACACAGAAACTGGTAATCCTCAGATAATGGCGGCTACCCTTAAAAAATTTGCGATCTTGTACGCACTAGTTTACCCGTGTGCTTTTCTTAGCTTGAATACCTTAGCATCTCCAACGTATCTGGCTGATTACTGCACAGAAAATGGCACCTACACTTCTGATAGCAGATCTGGTGGCAATCTCAATGCTCTCCTCTCTTCCCTCGCCACCAACGCCACTCAGGTCAAGGGATATTACACTGTTACGGGATTCGGATTCACCGACGCTGTCAACGGACTTTTCAACTGCGAGGCAGACCTAAACATCAGCAGCTGTCATCAGTGTGTCACCACCGCAGCCTCCCAGATCACACGGCGTTGGCCTAACCAGACGGAGGCCATCATCTGGTATGAAGAGTGCATGCTCCGATACACAGACAGGTAAATAACAAAGCCATGTTATAAGTCATTTATCATATTTTTTCTTTTCATAAGGTAAAGGGTGAGTCCTGAAAGAACGTTAAAGTTGCTGCAATGTGACTTGAAAATCATAAAATTCAAATCTGAAAACAGCTTCTCCGTTTATAAGACTGCATACATCTTCTCTCCCAAACGCCACCTGGTCGGAGCTGTATATATAAGGAATGGTTAGATTTCAAATGAAATAATCATAACTCAAAACATATATATATATATATATAGGTACTTCAAGTTTGGCGGCACCGAACCTGGGAGGAAGCTGGTGGACGGGAGGAACATATCTGGCAACAATCTGAATGCGTTCAATCAAACGTTGTTCAGCTCGTTGAATAATGCAGAAACAGCGGCGAATTCTCAGACGGCCGAGAAGTTCACCACGGGGGAAGCAAAGTTTGCCGGCAACCAAACCGTTGACATACAGTCGGCGCAGTGTGAGACTTGCTTGAAAAATGCCATCGGAACTTTTCCGATATGTCGTAACAGAGCTGGAGGGGCAAGAGCTTTGCTTGCTTCTTGTGTTGTCCCATATGAACTGTATCCATTTTACAGTTCATCTGATTCGTCATTGACTTCTTCAGGTAATATACATACATCTTAATGAATAAAATTTCAGAACTTGTTTATTTCGTCTTTTTATATTTTTGTTTGGAAAGAGTTTGGGAAGTCCACTGAGCTAGTTTTTATATATGGATTTTCCAGCTGGAATTCATCAATTTCTTGTACATTTTCAATAAGAACTGTTCTAATACGTTAATGTAAACCTGATAAGAAGATTCTTCGAGTGTTCCAGATCCTACCTCGTTTTTGATTAATTAGATAAGATGAGATTGAGATCATATGAGTCTCGAAGGATTGGAACACAATACTATTTGCCAATGCCTTGTGGCCTAATGGCATAAAAATTTCCTTTAGGTGGGAGGTTGCGGATTTGTTTCTTCTTATAATCTCAAGTTATCAGTGCTTGACATTTTAAATTGCAAAAAAGAAAAAAAAAATACTACTATTTCTCAAGAAATATAAAAGAACAGCTTTTGTGGATTTAGAAGCTTCCTAGGCAATCACCATACCTTTTTGATAACTTACAGTACACATGTAATATTGTTAATTTCGTGTTTATTGTTTGCTTTTGAATCGTCAAAGGATGAATATTCTTTCTATGGATTTCTTTTGAAAAAAATGCAGGAAAGAAGAAACTTTCATCACGAGCAGTTGCCTTGATTGTTGTCCTTGTTATGGCTTCAGTAATTCTGTTGGGTTTTGTCAGGTTTTTGCTGCGGAGAAGAGCAAGGCAGAGGCAGAGAAGCATTTTAAGGGAAAATTGTACGTAGTGTGAAGAAGATTTATAAAACCATTCATTCTCAATTTCTAATATGCTTACCTTTTAAATTCAACTGTGCAGTTGGGGAAGAACTGGCTACTTTGGAATCCTTGCAATTCAGTTTGGCCACGATTGAAGCTGCCACAAACAGATTTTCACATGAGAAAAAAATTGGCAGAGGTGGTTTTGGAGAAGTTTACAAGGTGACTAAATGTGATTATTATAAATACATAGATATATATACACTTTTCATCCAATGTGCCTAACAAATGGTATGATTTTAGTGAACTCTTCCGGATGGGAGAGAAATAGCTGTCAAAAAGCTTTAAAGAAGTTCTGGACAAGGTGCAACGGAATTTAAAACTGAAATCTTACTAATTGCCAAGTTACAACACAGGAATTTGGTGGCTTTATTAGGATTTTGCCTAGAAGGACAAGAGAAAATGCTCATTTATGAATACGTACCCAACAAAAGTCTTGATCACTTTTTATTTGGTGGAGTTCCTCTATCCCTATCCCAACTATATTTTCGAGTTTACCACTGACAAGTTAAAATGCAATGTTTCATATATGATTATGGTAGCACCTCCCATAAAAAACAGAGTTCACCTTTGTACTAACTTCAATGACTCATGATGATGTGTAGATCCCAAAAAAGAGAGATAGTTGAATTGGTTTGAACGTTACAAGATTATTGGAGGCATTGAACAAGGAATTCATTATTTACATGAGCATTCTCGACTCAAAGTTAGACACTGTGATCTTAAACCAAGCAATGTATTATTAGATGACAACATGAATCCAAAAATTTCAGACTTTGGCATGGCAAGAATCATTGCTATAGATCAGGATCAAATAAATACTAATAGAATTGTTGGTACATAGTAAGTATTTTAATTCTTTTTGGTTTATCTTATCACTTCCACTATTTATCCTTTCATTGCACAATTTTACAGATAAACATTTTTTGTGGGACAAAGTATTGTTAAGCTCCCGTTAAACTTTAACTTTCATGTTCTCCTATTAAAGTCCTATTCTTGTCAAGTGCCACTAGCGGAGGAGTTTATGTGAATTAGCTCTTGAATATGTTACACATATAAGAAGACCCTTTTTATTGTTCCTGATATGCTCAACAGTTTACTTAATCTTATGCAGTTCTAACTAGTATTGTTGTTTTTTATAGTAGTTATATGTCTCCAGAATATGCAATGCGTGACCAATTTTCTGGAAAGTCTAATGTATTTAGTTTTGGCGTCATAGTTCTTGAGATTGTTAGTGCAAAAAGGAATGCTCGTCCTATTGAAACACAAGATCTTGATGACCTCTTAAGTCAGGTAAGTACAAAATCCAATAATTTGTTTCAGACTTTGCTAATGACGTGCATATCACCATCCTGAGTTGTGTAGCAAACAAAGCCAAAAACAGAAAAGCAGAAACCAATGGTTCAATCATAAATGTAATTATTGATATATTATTTCAGGCTTGGAAACATTGGAGGAATCAGACACCGCTTGAGATAGTGGACCCAGAAATAAAAGATTCATGTCCTCAGAGTGAAGTGATCAAGTGCATCCAAATAGGATTATTATGCGTTCAAGAGAACCCAGAAAATAGGCCCACAATGGCAAGGATTGTTTCGTATCTAAGTAGCCTGTTAGCTGAATTGCCATTGCCTCGAGAACCAGCATTTCACATGGATATTGATTTGAAGCTGAACTCGGTTTCATGGGAATCCAGTGCAGGTCAATCTAACTACAATTCTATGACATCCTCAAATCATGAAACGTCAAAGAGTAATCATTTTCCAAGATAGTACGAGTTTGATTATGCTTTTGAAGTATGAGATGCCATATGTCCATCGTAAATGAATTGAGAATTTCTCGGCGATGTAAATGCCAGATAATCTACGAGTGCTCTTGCCTTTATTTCCTTGTATTGGTCCTGCTCATTTTGAGACATACATTCACAAAATCTAAACTTTTTAACGACTCTTCAGCGATTACAATTCAAAGAGGGAGGAAAGAATGTAAAACTGGGGCATTTCTCGAAGCTTAAGGAAGGTGGAGTATGCTACTGACCTCGAAGGAAGCTTAAATGGCCGTCAGGCGCTATTTCCATAAATGTTGAAAAGATCAAGACCATTTCTACCATAAAAACACGAAACTGGTAGGACGCAGCACGGGCCACGACCATTTGTGAACGAATTGAATAGTGAGTCGTAACACTGAAATCACATAAAGTACAACAAATTATGAAGAAAACATATCATCAAACACCTTTCGAGCATGCACGAGTGAAGATTTCCATATCACAGAACCATCAACCCCATGTCTTAATAGGGTCTCTGTTTTTTTTTTTTTTAACCAAAATAGTATCTCATGGTTAGATCAACAACTAGAATTGATCAACATATGATAGATTCAAAGGGGAAATACTCCCATATAACAGACAACGGAGTAGGCAAAAGAGACAGGTCACAATCACAAAAGATATAAATTTTTAGTCTTTTACACGACCCTTCAGCTGTTACAATTTACAGTGAGAAGAAAAGAATGTATCATTAGGGGAATTATCGAAGTCTAAGAAAGATGGAGTATATTGCTAACCTCGAAGGAAGCTTGAATCGCCATCAGGTGCTATTTCCTTTAATGATGACAAGAGAAAGGCCGTTTCCACAGAGAACTGATAGAACAGAGCACGATGCACGACGACCACTAGCCAACTGATGGAATGATAAGTCCTAAAAGTATAGTCACATAAAATACAAAGAATTAGAAAAGAAGGCATATAACCAAACACCTTTCGAGCATAGTAGGAATGCAGAATTTTACCTCATATATCGAGGTATATAACCCCAGGGCAAAATAGGATCTCATAGTTAGATCAACAACTACAAAATATAGTTTTGAAACTAATCAATATGTAATGGATTCAAAAGGGGGACACTCACAATTCCATTCAATAGACAAAGAGGCGGGCAGAGAATGCTTACATTGAATGAAGAATTAAAAAGTAAAAAAGAGGGAATATGGATGGAGGGCCTAAACTTAAACCGATGGGCTTGGATCATCTGAGTCGTCCCCTCCGGCTACGGGATTGTCTCCGGTCATATCTTTCCACAGGCTCAATGGCTCAACCCAAAGACTGTGAATGGATCAAACACAAAGCCCTGAGATACAACAAAATTGTCCTTTGGTGGACTTGCATTGGATTGGGTCGAGAATTTGGACTTCATGGATAATTTGGATCGAGATATGGGCTCAAAAGGTAACGCCCAATTTCTGACTACAGTCCTCATAAACGTGATTAGATTTTCTTTTTTATCTTGCATGATAAGATTTAGATTGTCCTTTGGAAAATTCAAATCTAAACTTTTATAATTATAGTTGTTATATTATATATGTTCCTTTTTTTAGAGTGGTTCTACCTCTGGTCTTTAATATAAAACCTAATTAATTAATTTGGCGAGATTAATGAAATTACTAAATTATTTAATTATAACATATGTTACATGATTTTTTTTAAATACTTATATAAATCGTTTGATTATATGTCAATTTATAAGTGAGATAGATTAGCTGGGATAAAAATGATAAATATAAAAAGTTTAAAATAATTTAGCAAATTTCCTAATTTCTCTAAATTAGTCAACTGATCTTATATTAAGGATCAGATATGATAATTAGAAGATTATTTTTATTTTAAATTTTTTTATATTGAAGTAATAAAATATTTAAAACATAAAAAACAAAATTACAATAAATTAAATTTGAATAATCAAATTCTAATCAAGATAGTTTAGATTTAGAGCTCCCAATGAGTGCAGAAACTGAACCCATTAGTAATCTTTTGGATTCAGGCTTAGGTAGAGAGAGAAACCAGTGGTCATCTGCTTCCATTTCCAACTTATGAATTGAAAATTACGCCTAAAAAACATTAAAAAAAGAACTATTAATTTGGCTGAAACTGGTTTCAGTGCTCATTAAATTGATAAGCAACCAAGTTCATCATATTTCGACCATCCAAATCTGATTTGAATGGTCCATATTTAATTTAATTTATTTTTATTTTTTTAAAAATCATTATTTTAATGAGTATGAAATATAAAATAAAGATAATATTTTAACCATCATTTTTTGGAAAATAATTTTTTATTTAAAAATACAAGTAAAAATAAATAAATCTAGACCATCTAAATCATATTTGAATGGTCTTAAATATGATGAGCTTAGAGTGCTCATCACTCTGATGAATACCAAAACTCATTCCAGATTAGATTGTAACCAGTTGGATGCAAATACAGTGACTGGTAAAGACTTTTGAGATTTTGTATATGAATGTACTAGTTAGATCCTCTCCCTAAGCTTCTTTCTTATATTTGTTTCTCTAAAGTCTAAATGCTTAAGGGACGCATAAAAAATGTAGTCATCACTGACGTTGCGCCTGTAATATACATAGTCTGTGAGTGTTCATGTTGATTATCAGTTCAGGTTCAATTCATAGCAACTTCATTTTTTTTATCACTTATTTAGGAGGCGTAGCTGTTAGTAGATACATTGACATGAAAATTATTGGCAAAAAAACATGTAGAAAAAGGTCACGGGTTCCAGCCACGGAATTAACCTCTTGAAAATATTTTCAAGTAAAGTTGCCTGCATTAAATCCTGCATGACCTAGCCTTTCCTGAACCCTAACTAGACGAAGTACTCTTTGTGCATTGTTGGGCTGCCTTTTTTCGTGTTGATGTTCCATATAATTTATATTTAATTACCAAAAACATTCTTTAAAAAAGTAAATTATGCAGTATTTGTATACATTTTGATTGGATTTTATATTATTTTGATTGTGATCGATTACTTCGATTGAAATACAGACTTTTAAATCATTACCTCAACCAATTCAATTTTATAGTACCTTAATTATTATCAACAATCATAATGCAATTTTAAATGTATGATTGGAGAGCTCTTAATTTGTGGAAAAGTGTTTTTTACTTTAAGCTTATCCAATCACGCAGATAGGCGAGTCAAATTTTTCTAAAGTGATCATCCCAATAGTCAATATACATATATAAGCTCAAATTATTTGAGAAATAATATTGGAATATTTCTAGAAATACAAGTAGACAAGTCTAAGGATTCGTTATGATTCCAATGGCATCCTAGCAAAGAACATTAACATGTTATCTTAGTCTTTTTCTGATTACTCTTTTTACATAACTGGTGTTTTACTCATTCCCTTTTCTGAATTCTTTCAATGTCAACTTTAGTTGTATAATTATATATATATATATATATATAATTGATCTTTTTATCACAAAAAAAAAAAAGAGACAAGTCTGCGGATAAGATATGAGTATTTATAGGAACACAAGTCTTCCAACGGTCAATTTATAACATTGGAATTTAAATGCCCACCATCCTTGCAGGTGTCCTCCATTCATACTGTGGTACATATACAAACGGCCAGCCTGTATGATTGAGAGGCCTTAGCTTTCCGGGAATCATGGATTGATTGCAAATAGTGCGCAAGGAAAAGTCTGTTTGATGGGTTGACTATTGAACATGACCTTGGCTTTTGTATAATTTGTTCTACGGCTAATTTCTTATCTTGACTGATTATATATATAGAGAGAGAGAGAGAGTTTAGATTGGAGCAAGACTTTGAGTAAAGGTGAATGAAACATTAACGAAAGTCCTTCGAGTTGATTCCTCTAAGATAGTCTGTAAAGGAAGTGATTCAAGTTAACCATCGTCAATCCGGGAGTGTTGAATGTGGATATTATGTCTTTCATTACATGAATGACATCATTGAAACATGAGTGATTAAGAAATTAAACGAGATAAATATAGGTTACATTGTATGTAATTTTTCAATTCTTTTCACATTTTTTATCAAGTTGACTAATGACCATGTTATTTTTTATTTATAGGCATTTCAAAATGCTATGCCATATGACATGAAGGAAATTAACTTGATGAGGGGTATTTTGTCAACAACAATGCCATAGAATTTCGAAAATGTGAAGTAGTTAGGTCATTCCTCACATTTTATTTCTATTAACTAGTTGATTATTTATTAGATATATTAGGTGATTCAATAAGAATTGGATGCTAGTATTCATATGGTCATCTTGAAATTGTTCTGCATATTCTTCTGTTCTGCTAGTTGATTTGGATCTGTAACTGTAGGGATGTAGTAAAAGAAATAAATGTGGAGTTTTTTTTAAAAAAAAGACTTTTTAAAAGTGGTTATTTGAATAACCACCATTCAAAATTTTATCACGGCGTTCCATGACGATTTTCTGTAAAACCGTCATGGAAATTCTACTTTCCATGGTGGTTTAAAGTAAAACCTCCATGGAAAGTCAAATTTTTATGACAGTTTTCAACTGCTGTGTTTTATTCTCATTTCAATATCAATAATATCCATGTCGCATCCAAAACCGTCTTGAAAAACCTTAATTAATCGCCGTTAAAAGCCTTTCTTCTAGCGGTGAGCTTTGGCAATATTATAAGTTCAGATAACTTAAAGATCATCCCTTCAAGAACTAATCCATTTCTCTCCTCCACAGTTAAACTTGAAGTTAACCAAGATGAAATCACACCGATTGAGTCATTGCAATTCAACTTTCATACCATCAGACTTGCGATGGATAACTTTTCTATTGAAAATAAGCTTGGAGAAGGAGGATTTGAGTCTGTGTTTAAGGTACACTAACAGTTATATAAATATGTATGTATAAAATCATAATAAAAAACTGTATTGTCATTTGACTAAGAGGTTTATGTATAGCCATCAAAAAAGTAACTACGTGTCCCAACTTCAATAAATGCAGGGTAGGCTCTCTAGTGGAAGAGAAATAGTTGTTAAAAGGTTGTCCATGGATTTTGGGTAAAGATATCCAGAATTTAAGAATGAAGTATCGTTGGTGGCCAAGCTTCAACACCGTAATTTAGTGAAATTACTTGGTTTCAGTTTAGAAAGAAAAGAGAGGTTACTTGCCTGTGAATTTCTTCCTAATAAAAGTCTTGACTACTAGCTATTTGGCAAGCATTTAATACTTACTTTAGAGTGATATGAATTATGTTTATATTGAAACTATAAATGGGCTTGAAATTATTGTAGATCCTATGAAACGAACTCATCTGAATTGGGAAATGTCACATCCAGTAATATGGCAACTAGGAATAAGGATATTCCTAAATATTTAAGAGTCAAAAGCGATAAGGAGAAATAAAAGAATTTTGGTGGAAAATAATTATTACAATTTTCCAAGCCAATTATGAAAAGTTCAACTAATTAAGGAAAAATTGGTCAAGAATAATTATGGAAAAATATTTTCAAGTCTTAGAAAATTAAAGAAAAATAAGGACAATGTTCCTTGAGAATGATATGGGATTATAAAATTATTTTTATGACCAATTTACCTTTAGAGAAATTACAAAGGAATTTAAGGGCAATTTAAGCTAATTTAAGGTCCTTTATTTGGAAAATTCCAAATAAATATTTTAAGGAGGATAAAATCTCAAGAAAATTCCTATGATATTCCAAGGAATTATAAGAGATTATGAAATTAAAAGAAGGCCCTTGAGTATCCAGGATTATTTCCAATCCTTTGGAAAAGTGGAAAAACAACTAAAAAGAAGGAAAATAGTTTTCCTTTTTATTTAATTATTGAGAAATTAAATTTGAGACAAAGAGGGCAATTTGGAAAGATAAAAATAAAGAGAATAATTTATGGATCTGAGAGAAAATAATTACAGAGGCCAGAGCACTGTAATTATAGAAAAGAAATTAAACCCGGAGTAAAAGTGCACCGATAAAGTGTTAATCGGAGTCTTGCACTTTACTTGGCCTACAAGTTGCCACTTGTCAAGCCTTTAATGGATGGTAATTAGAGATTTCTAAGTGTCAAGCCACCATTGGAGAGGATCTTGACTTTTGAAATTAATTTCAATTGTCATTAAGTTAATTAAGAGGAAAAATTAAGAAGGAATAGGCACTTGACATTTGGCTCTTCATTAATGATGGTTGGTGGGATATTTTGTGCATTGAATGAGCTCATTTCCTCCCCTAAATCTGATCCATATTTCGTGCAAGGAGGGTTAGAGAGGAAAAAGGAAGAGCTTCAAAGGAAAACCAAGGAGAAGGCATCAACTTTAAGCATACAAGTGAGATCCAAGGTAAGTTTTCGGTTCTAAGATGTTCTCCACCTTGTTTGCTTGAGTTGTATGGTTAAAAATCATAGCTTTTCCTTCTCTTTTGATGCTGGCTAAAATGTATATATAGTGGAGGAGGAAGTTTTATAGTTCAATCTTGCTAAGACACAACAACACAAGCTAGATCCTAGTGTTTGCAAGTGATTATAGTCGGTTTTGAAGCATTTTTTATGGTTACTTCCTTGAGTGTTATTTTCGGCCAAGACAAGATCTGAACCCTAGGATATGTTTTTCAAAGTTTTGAGGCTTCCATTGTGTTCAAAATGAAAAATAGTGTAGGATAAACCTAAAGAACAAGTGTTGGAAGCCATAGAAGCAAAGTTGCAATTTTTTAGTTTTAAATCCTAAGGGTTCGGTCAAGCTGAAACTGAAAGAAGGAGATTTATTTTGTTAAATCCAAGTAGATATTTGGAATCTACATGAAAAACTATGTAGGAAAAGGTTAAGAGGGAATTTTTAGGGTTTATGGAAAATAACTCTAAAAATTCAAGAACAAAGATGGAAGCTTTAAGGGATTAGAGGTTACTTGATTTATGTTGTTAATTTTTCATGAGGAATGGTTGATGATTCTTGCTTCCATTTTTGTGGATTGCCATGTTAGGGTTTGGCATTTGTGGAAGCAAGAAAGAAGAACAAGAAAATTAAAGAGCATTGGATTAAGGTAGTAAGATTTAATTAGCCTTAATGTTGAATGTTGCATTGATTGCTATGCAATTTCATGTGCTATTATGTGGTTGAACTAAATGATGATGATGATGATGATTGTGTAGCTATACTCCTTGCTTTATGTGCCTTGGCTATTGCATGTTAGAGTGCTACATGTATGAGGTAAAGTAGTTCCCTATTAATAGCAAAAGGTTGGAATGCTTGTAATTGATGCATGTTAATGTTTTGGTTGGTTGATCTTGCTACTAGGATTTTCAAAAATCTCATCCCCCCAAATATAATGTAACATTTTAGGGCCTGTAACTCTCAAGAGCAAGCTACAGATTGGAGGCTAAATTATGATGATACACTATACAAATTCGTGGACATTTGGTCATGTATAATTATCTATGGTTGGTGCTGTAATCCTTAAGCAGGATGTTAGTTTAGAGCCACGTTTTATTTAGTTACTGAGGGAATCTCTGTACGAAATTTGGCATGGTTATAGTTGACGTCCTGAGCTTCAAATTGATAGGCAGCACGTTAAAAATGGCCAAGTATACGATTTTTAATGATTTTTCAAAGTTAAGGTCTAGAATCTGGAATAAGGATTTTTGTCAAATGGACAGTGTCACCTTTCACACAAACCTGATGCTTTTTCATAAGGAATTGGATCATAATAGTATTTTTCCTTGAAAGAGGACTTAAATAGCTTTAAATAGAATTTTGAACCACCCCAATTGGATTTTTGTGGAATAAGTTATGAATTTTTTAAATTGGGCCAGAAAACTGGATTTTTACCCGATGAACAGTAAAAATCCGAAAATCAGCGTTTTTCAAGAGTTTTTGAGCCCAAGACTATCCAATGTGGTCTAAAATGATTTTAATTAAATCCTACATGGATCTGATAGTAAGGTGTGACAGGAAACACGGTATAAAATCATAGGAGACATTGCTCGTGGCATTCTTTATCTTCATGAGGATTCAACATTATGTATTATTTATTGTGATGTCAAAGAAAGTAATATTCTTTTAGATGAAGAGATAAATCCTAAAATATCAGATTTTGGTATAGCAAAACTCTTCTCCATAAATCAAACCCAAAGCAATACGAGCAGAATTGTTGGAACCTAGTAAGTATATTACCGATGACCTCAAAACTAATGATTTGAGATTCAATGAAATTTATGTTTGACTAACCTTGTGCATATTAACACGCAGCGGATATATGGCACCAGAATATGCAATGCACAGACAATTTTCAATCAAATCAGATGTTTTTAGTTTTGGTGTATTAGTTTTAGAGATTGTAGTGGAAAGAGAAACAATACCAACTTTCACGAGGAGAAAGCCCATGATTTATTAAGCTTTGTAAGTCCTTTTCTTTTTACATAATTTATGTCAACCTAGCTCCCTTTGATCTTATATTCTTGCATAGGTGTACATATTCTGAGATTAAGTATATATGCTATAATAGCTTGCCAATGTATTGTTTACTATTGATGATAAACTTCTTGCAGGCATGGAAAAATTAGAGGGAAGGGATAGCCTCAAATATAGTAGATTCATCATTAAATGATGGGTCAAGAAAGGAAATGATAAGATGCATCCACATTGGTTTACTCTGCATTCAAGAAGATATAGCAGACAGGCCCACCATGGCTAACATTGCACTTATGCTCAGCAGCCACTCATTCTCTCTCTCATTACCTTCACAACTTGCATTTTTAAAGAATTATAGAACTTTACCAGAGATGCATTATTCAGGGAGATAGTTTAGGAATAACAAGATCCACTGAACGAGACACTACTAGCTCCATTCAAGCTTCAAATGGGTGAGAATACAACTCTGTTCAGGAATGAAAAGAAATGTGGCCTCAGTTATAATGCTAAGCTACATGTTCGTTTGTCTAGTTTTGCCACATCACTTTTATTCAAGACTTCCTAAGCAAGATCCATTGTTCATCTTCGTTATATGTTGTAATTTGGGATTAAGTTGTATTAATCCTGTTTTATTGTTCACTGTTGGCTAAACAGAACTCATCAGTGATTAAGTCGCCATTTTCTCATACTTATACGGACATTTCACTTGCATCAAAATCTTTCACCACTCTTCCTATTTTTTGCTCTGCTGGGCTACCATTTGGTAAACATGCTAGTCATGAGGTATCTGACTGAATTGTTAACTATGCTGATACATTCGTTGAAGTTAATGCTTCTGTTTACACACAGACACACAGACACACACACACACACACATAAATGTATGTATATATATTGGTTTCTGTTTTTTATACTTTGGAGTTTTTAGTCTAAAATATATGGAAATGAAGATTTTAGGTGGCTAGATAAAGTTAATTAAGGGCCAACAAATTAATTAAGCATAAAGAGACAAATGTAACTATATTTACTGTAAATATGTTCTGACTTTTTTTTTTTTTGTTTTTCAATCCTCTTTCCTTGAATGCTTCACGGACTCTGGAAAGGTAATTCATCTAGTAATTTCATAACAAAGGTTGGCTATTGAGCCTTATCTATAACCATAGACTCTTCAAATTTCAATGGGTTTTGGAAATTCCTTTGGTCCATCTCCTTTCCTTCCAAGCATCTTTTGTTTATTTAGAAATTGCTTAATAGGGCTGTTCCTTCCTATGATATCCTCTCCCTTCACCATCTAAACATTTCAAGGAATTGTAGCCTTGCTTGTGACCTACCAAAAACCATTAATCATATATTCATAAACTGCCCTTTCACCCAAAAAATTTGGCTTGGAAGCTTATCTTCAATGTCACAAGTTTTGACTCCTTTAAAAACTGGTTAGTTGATACATTGTAGGATCTCAATATACGAAACCACCAACAACTTCATGAGATTAGCATTGTTATTAACACAATTTAGAGGTTGAGAAACTAAGTTATTCATGAGTCAAAGATTCTAAACTCGGTTATTTGCCTACGAGAAATAAGAAGATCCTCCTCTCTTATTTCCCTGGCCTTCAGTGTAGGGAACAAGGCCAAACCTTCCATGCAAGGAAAGATGGAATTCCATTAGCCTTCATAGCAATCAACTCTGCTGCCCAGCAGAGATGCATGGGAAATCATATTTCAAAAGCACAAAAGTCCAAAAGAAAGACAACTTACAATGCATGGATCAACCTCAACAACCACTGCTTACTCTGTCTCACATGGAAAAAGGCCAAGATTGACTCTCCTCACTTTCTACGCATGTATAGTTATATGCATGTTCTGAAGTTGAAATAAGGAGAAATGGGCAGGATAAATCTTTGCCCATCGTAAGACAACTTTTAGAAATACTGTGAGAAACTTCACTTATTTCGTGATTAAAGCTTCTTATATAATACAAATACAATCAATATATATTATATCTGTCAACATATACTTTCTTGTATAACGCTTTTGATTGGCGTCACATGCAAGACCAAAAATCTAGCGAGGATATAGCTCCGTAATTGATAGATCATTTCGTGATGATTGATTAGAGTTTCTTCCTTGTTCACTTGCTCTTGTTGCCTCTGAACAGTTATGCCTCAAAGTCATTGTCTCAGATGAACTGCTATAATTCACAAGAAATCGACGTTCTGAAGGTACAGGGAGAGAGGAAGAGAAGCTGTTTAGCATAAATGAGACTGAGGCCATGGTTGGTCGATCAGCTGCATTTTCTTGAACACAGAGCAATGCAATGTGAATGCATCTCATTATTTCATTTCTTGAACCATTGCTTATCACAGGATCTACTATATTTGAGGTCGTCCCTTCCTTCCAATTTTTCCATACCTGAAAATGTTGTTCATTAATGGTGAAGAATATTAGTCTTGAGCTACTTTTCCAATTGTATATATGTTAGCTTTATATATATATATATATATATATATATAGAGAGAGAGAGAGCAGACATAAACGTAATTCTCTACTTTCGAGAGGGAAGAAGCATAGACTTACAAAACTTAATAGGTCCAGCTGATGCTGTGTATTCTCTACATGAAAGGTGCAGTTGTTTATCTTGCCACTTATAATCTCTAGAACCAATACCCCAAAACTATATACGTCTGATTTTACTGAACATTGACCGTACAGTACATATTCTGGGGCCATATAACCGCTGCTTATTAAAATGAATAAATTTAGCTCAATATAGTAGTTATTAATAGTCTTGTAGCTTTCAACCATTGGATTCATCATTACTTACCGAGTTCCCACAATTCTATTAGTATTGCTTCGAGTTTGATCTGCCTTAAATAGTCTCGCAGTGCCAAAATCTGATATCTTAGGATTTAATTCATCATCCAAGAGAATATTGCTTGCTTTAAGATCACGATGAATAATACGTAACCTTGAATCTTGATGAAGATAAAGCAGACCACGAGCAATGCCCCTTATAATCTTGTATCGTACTATCCAATTCAAAAAAGCTTGCTGATTTGGATCTACAAAATTTCTTGTTATATTCTTACCAGTTTAATGCTATGATGTGTTAAAACCATAGGTGTCTAAAATATGGATTCTCATTCAAACAATAAAAACAAAGTGATAGATATGCAAACTATGTTACTTACCGAATAAAAAGAAATCAAGACTTTTATTGGCAAGAAATTCATAGACGAGTAGTCTTTCTGTTTTTTCTAAACAGAAACCAAGTAATCTTACTAAATTTCGATGGTGAAGTTTTGCTACTAACATCACTTCGGTCTTAAATTCTAAATCTCCTTGCCTAGAATGCCTGGACAACATTTTCACAGCAACTTCTTGGCCATTGGGAAGCCAACCCTGCATTTATTTATTAGAATGTAAATCATGAACACATACAGACTCTTTTTTTTTCTCTTCTTCACTTTCAACAATATAATGATACTATGAACTTCCAAGTAACAAATTTATTATACCTTATACACTGGCCCAAATCCTCCTTGTCCAAGCTTGTTTGCATCAGAGAAGTTATCAGTTGCGAGCTTGATGGTATTATAATCGATTTGCAGAATCTCAGCTAGTTTAGTTTCATCATCATCCTTCATTGTAGTTTCAACTGAGAAAGAGCAAGTCATGAGTTCTTCAAATAGCATGAAGTACAAAGATCTATTTAAACTCCCCTCACTTTGTTTTGCTGAAAAATCTCAACATAAAAAATGTCTTGTGTTTGTTTTGCCAAAAAGGTTTCATTAATCGAAATTATAATTAACATTTTTAAAGAATTTTTCCCAGCTAAAAGGATAAGAAATTCATTTAGACTTACTTTCATGGGTTTTCTTCTTTCTTGTAACCATAAAGAATGCTATGAGAAGGGCGATAATGGCACCAATCAACACAACAATGGTAGTTGTTGATTTATTGCTACTTCCTGCAAAATCAAAGTCGAATTTGCAGATGGAACTCATTGACATTATGTTACTAGAGTATACAGACAACCTCAAAAACAAAATAACATTTTTTTAATTTCATAATTGTAATTAACAATATGTTCACGAGCTAAATTTTATATTCAAAACTTCATCTAAAGAAACTTAAATTTTACATAGGGAGTTTGATGGGGTTATGAAAAATGTATCATGTTGAAGTTCTATAATTTATATTTTTTGATGATGTCATGTACATATCAGACCATACTATGAGAATAAGAATGAGAACCTTTTGTTGAAGATGTAGGTTTTGTTAAATCAGGAACTCCTGGGATGTCACGAAAAAGAAGTTTTATATTTCCTCTTCAAGCTTATCCGATCCGATCACACGAATTAATAGCAGGTGAAATTTTTCATAGTAAACACCATACACATAAGGCTATGAGTTTGTGAGAGATACCTTGTGGGGAAGTAGTATTTGTTGATGGAGAAAGAGCAAAGGGGAGAGTTATTTTTATTGAATCGGCATGTGCAAGATCATAGAATAAGAAATTTTCAAATCTAATATTGCAGCTCAATTTGATAATCGTCCCACCGGCCTTGTTCTGACAACAATATGGGATATAAAAAAGAGAATCCTGCAAACAATCAAAGCAATCTTGCCCATTCAAATCAGGGGTGCACTGAACAAGGCCATACACAACTTGAGATTGATCAACTGTTGCATTTCCGGCAGCCACCTTACGATGAGAGTTACCATCCCTAGCCTTGTTTGTCAGAGCTTGCATTAGATGATTAAGTAAATTGTTGTATTTGTTTGCATCTGCTGCATTAGTATCAGTGCTAGTATAGTTGTGAAAATCAGTGTCTTGGTAAATCCCAGACATTTGACGACTTGAGTATCGAAACATGCATAAATTATAGTATCCAAATGCCTCCTTCTGATATGGACATTGCTTTGGGAGAAGGATTGTAGCATTATTGAGGCAATTACGACAAGAATCTGGCTTCACATCTCCTCTGCACATTCCAAGTGCGTTAACTGTGTTGGGTTTTTCACCATAAGAGGAATTGTAGAAGCCATAGTCAATTTTGGTGTCAAAGGTGAAATTAGAAAGAAGGGTATTGAGGTTGGTGTGGTAGGCACTTGGTTTTGTGTAGTTACCCCTTTCATTGAAACACTTGTAAAAAGAGGAGTCAGGCCGGGCGGTAAGAACAAGAAGATGAGAAAGGAGAGAGATTAGAGCCAAGAAAATAGTAGCTGTAGTTGTCATCAAGGAATGAATGAAATTTGACAAATGAGATTTGAGTGTGAAGCTTAGGATGCGGTAAGCCAAGCTTCCTAGTACAATATCCTTAATATAAAACACAGTATAGTTGACAAGTCTGAAGATAAGATTCCAATATTTCTAGGAATACAAGTTGACAAGTCTAAGATAGGAATTTCTAGGAATACAAGTCTTCAAGGGGTTATTTAATTTCTCCATTCACACTGTGGTTTTTCCAAGTGGCCCACTACCATGTGCAGGTTGGGACGTTTAAACTTTCCACGTGCTTGATGCTTTTCAGGAACTTGGTCTTTTTAGAATTTGTAGTGGGGCCAATTTAGTGTTTTGAATTTTCTTTCATTCTTTTTTGGTAGAAAACCAGATGGAGTTTTCTTTTGTTTTTTGTTTTTAAGAAAAATGGTAGGAGTATTTTTTAGACTGGTTACATATATGGTTGAGACTAAGCTTAAATAGGAGCAAGACTTTGGCGACATTGAAACAGTTGACCAAATTAACGTGAAAGAAACTTCAAATTAAAGAAAGTGACTAATTTCTCAAAGATAATCCTCTTTCACACTTCAAATTAAACAAGTTTTTCCATTCTCTTTCTCAAAGATAGCCTTCTCTATGTCCTAGGTTGGAGCTCTACCGTTGATTCACGGTATTCTTTAACATTGTTGTCCTTTTTGCCATTACAAGCCTCCCTCCATTGTTGCCTTCCCTTATTTCTAGGTTAGAGCTAAGCACGGTTGTGGGTTATGCTTGTGTTGAGAGAACGTTCATCCTTTTTTTTTTTTTATGTTTTGTTTACTTTTCGTCGTTTTTGGAAATAGATTAATCTTTAGTCCCATATGCTTCGATTTCATAAGATTCTTAAACAATGGCTTCCCTAGTTTTCGTATGGTAATCATCATTTTAATATAAGCATCTGGCGTAAGATCTCCTTTGCAGAGTCTAGACATGTAAACTGTGTCAAGGTGTTGGCCGTACGAGGAATTGTAAAAGCCATAGTCATCTGCTGTGCTGAAGGTGAAATTGGAAAGAAGGGTTTTGAGGTTGGTATGATAGGCACTTTTGTCTTTGTAGGTTCCTTTCTCATTGAAATAGGTTTGATTACCATAAGGTCGGTCCTGCTCGGTGGTGAGAATGAGAAGATGGCAAAAGAATGGTAGAAGAACCAGAAGAACATTGACAATCAGCGTCATTATTGGGGTAAATTAAAACTGTGATAAATGAAAAGAGTAAAGCTTCTTAAGCAATTAAGATGCGATTTTTGAGTATTATTGATGAGCGATGAAGCAAGGCTTATTAGGACAACAATAACCTCAACATCTTGATAGGACACAAAAGTCAACAAGTCAACGACAAGATTCAAATAAGGGATATTGCATTTTGTTCCATATGTTTGGTTATTTTGACACAGCAATTCAGCAAATGCCGACAATTAATGTGTCTGTGTTTCCACTTCCACATGGCCTTGTAGTAAAATTCCGACACATGCACTGTGGAAACAACATACTAGTTCTAGTCCTTAATATAAAGCTTTGTTTGACTTTTATTTTGGTCCTAAATATAAGACCCTAATCCACTTTTTCTCTCATATTTATATATTTTTTTTCAAAGTAACCCTTCTAATAATGATAGTTCTAGTCAATACACTTGATTAGTAAAAATATTTTAAGAAAGACAACATCTATTTATGATAAATAACTAACTTAACTTATTTTCTTAATTTCCTCAAACTAGTCAACTGGCTCTTATAATTAGAAATGGAGGTAGTACATAATTTATGTGTTTAACTACCAGAAACACTCTTAAGGAAAATAAATGATATAACATTGTTTTTCTTCTTGATACCTCGCTTACGCTATCATTCAGTGGGCACGTTATTAGTTGGCCTTTTTAATATATTCATACGTGACTAGGAATATATATACGGCTTGCACTCGTTCGCACTCATTCGCTCCTTACTCATAAATCTTGCTTTTAATTTGTTGTCAAATCTATACAGAGTTATGCATATGGCATTTTTTTTAAAGATAATCCCTTCAATTATTTAAATTGGAGATAATTGATGAAGTATATTGAGGTTGGTGTGGTAGGCACTTTTGTTTGCGTAGGTTCCCTTGTCGTTGAAACAGGTGCGATTAAAGAAGTCCGGATGCTGATGGGCGTTGATGAGAATGAGAAGATGAGGCAGGAATAATGAAACCAAAGCACAACGAATGAGAGAAAATTTCATGGTTGTTGAAATTTAGGATTTGCAATTTTGGAATCCTATTTAGTGAATGATATGGGAAGGATTATTCTCAACTTTATAACCCACTAATCAACAACTCAAGGAATATATATTCATATGTGCCTAGGAATATATACAGGTCTTGCACTAGTTTGCTCATTACTCATAAATCTTGCTTTTGATTTGTTGTCAAATCTATACGGAGTTATGCATATGGCTTTGTCCTTGGGATGAGCATTTTTATGAGGTAAAGAAATGTAATTATTACAAAGTACTACGATGTAAGATTTAAAAAATTAATTAAATTAACTACTTGCAAAAAAATGTGCGTTGGTTTTTTTTTTTAAGACATCCCTTCAATTATTTAAATTGGAGATAATTGATGAAAAGACTTTCTTAATATATATAATTAATAGAGATAATTTAAGAAGTTATAAATTCAGAAAATAAAGTAAATACTTTTTTAATTTTAAAATGAAAACAAACCATTTAAATAGTTATATTTCAGAGACAGTACTGCTCAATTTCTCAAAGTCAAAAGTCAAGTTGTCCAAGACAAAAGGCGGGCCCAACTAACATGAGGCCATGAAGGAGCATAAATTACATTTTTTTAAAAACAAGACAAATTACAATAAGATTCAAAAAAAGAAAATAGCTATTAGAAAATCTCAGTAATAAGTTTTAAAATTGAAAATATAACATATTTAATATATTAAGAAATAAAAATTTCTTCTTTTCACACTTATATTCTTCCTTCGTCCTTGCCTATTAATGGGATAGTTGGCACCACAAATTTCCGAAGAAACAAGACCGACCACACGGTCAACACATGTGATCCCTCTTCTCCCATTAATCAGAGGCGGGCCCCTATGTTTTAATTTTATGTTCTTTTCACGCTTATATTCTTCCTTCGTCCTTGCCTATTAATGGGATAGTTGGCACCACAAATTTCCGAAGCAACAAGATTGACCACACGGTCAACACATGTGATCCCTCTTCTCCCATTAATCAGAGGCGGGCCCCTATGTTTTAATTTTATGTTCTTTTCACGCTTATATTCTTCCTTCGTCCTTGCCTATTAATGGGATAGTTGGCACCACAAATTTCCGAAGCAACAAGACCGACCACACGGTCAACACATGTGATCCCTCTTCTCCCATTAATCAGAGGTGGGCCCCTATGTTTTAATTTTATGCTCAAACTTTAGCCTTTTTTATATTAAAAAAAAAATCAAAGGCAGACTTGGCAAGATTTACATGTGGGGTAAAATTTGTAAGCAATATTCTAAAAAATATGATTGCAAAAATTTATTATCTTGACTTGACTTGGGACTACAGACACATTGACTTAGGTCGTCCCCACATAGCTTAAAGCAAATAGGCCGAAGAGAAACTCTGCTTGAATTGGGTGTCAAGAAAAGCTAGGAGGAAAAAAAAAAAAGAATTATCATAAGGTTTCAAGAAAATAATTTAATTACTAAAAATCCCAATAACAAATGACTAGCATGAATACATTGTTATTTTCTATTCTAAAACTTGTCATTACATAATCTTTAATTGTTAATGAACTTGAGGATAATTAAATTCCTTCTTTGAGATCTGATTGTAATCCTCCAAAAAAAAACAGAGAGAGATACAAATGGAGAAAAAAAAAGTGAGAAGGAAGTACGGGCCCCTACTTGTCCTTGCACTCGTTTTCTCTTCCACTTGATCACATTCAAACTTCATCAGTGCTTAGAATTGACGACTACTTGCCTCAATTGGTCTCCAATGAACATATTGCATAGTGCGGAATATACAAGAGAAGCCAACACATTCTCTCTCCATTTACTTATTGTCTTTGCACTTGTTTGGCAAGGAAACAAGGCCTCCAACTTGTCTTTGCACTCGTTTTCTCTTATACTTGATCGCATTCAAACCTCATCAATGCTTAGAATTGACAACTACTTGCCTCAATTGGTCTCCAATGAACTTATTGCATAGTGCGGAGTACACAAGAGAAGTCAACACATTCTCTCTCCATTTACTTATTGTCTTTGCACTTTTTTGGAAAGGAAACAAGTCCTTCCCCTTGTCTTTGCACTCGTTTTCTCTTACACTTGATCGCATTCAAACTTCATCAGTGCTAAGAATTGACAACTACTTGCCTCAATTGGTCTTCAATGAACTTATTGCATAGTGCGGAATATACAAGAGAAGCCAGCACATTCTCTCTCCATTTACTTATTGTTGCATAGTTTAAGAAGTCTCATCACAATAATGGCCACTACGATGCTTATGACTACAATGACATATCTGTATTGATTAAATACAATTTCAACCATTTATATTTAAAATTTTAAACTAATGATTTTTAAATAAAATTTTTTAAAAAAGGACAATTAAAAGATTAAATGAATTTTTGTAGTTAATTTGTTATTTTTTTAAATTAGTTTTTTCAATTTCACCTGTACTAAATGAAATTACAAAAGAGAGAGAGAAAAATATAAGGAGTCACATTATGTAAGCATTAATTGTAAAATTAAAATAAACAAATATGAATGCCCACCGCGCCTGCCTGGTATTGAAGGGATTATCTTTAAAAAAAAAAGCCATATGCATAATTAATAAAGATAATTCAGTAAGAAAATTATAAATTTAGAAAATAAAGTAAATAATTTTTTAAATTAAAATTTAAAATAAACCGTTAAAATAAGTGTGTTATATTTCGGACACTGCTCTATTCAATTTCTCAAAGTCAAAGGTCAAGTCGTCGAAGTCTCGAAGACTAGGGACGGGCCTAGCCAGCATGAGGCCATGAAGGGGTGTAAATTACATTTTTAAAAAAATTTAAGATAATTAAATTTTTTCTTTAAGATCTCATTTTGAATGACATACCAATGGAGAAAAAAATTTGGAAAGGAAATAAGGCCTCCCACTTGTCTTTGCACTCGTTTGCTCTTATACTTGATGGCATTCAAACTTCATCAGTGCTTAGAATTGACGATGACTTGCCTCATTTGGTCTCTAATAAACTTATTGCATAGTGCGGAATCTATAAGAGAAGCCATCGCATTCTCTCTCCATTTCCTTAGACTTTTCGGTAAAGCTAGCTAAATTGCTAACTTGGGACAGATCTAGCTGTCTAAACTCAGAAGAAGTCAAGTAGTTGAAGACATTGGGAGGCTGCTGATGAAGTCGTTGAAGCCATCCATGTGAACGTATGAGAAACTTCAAGGAATTCATCTGCGTGGGGACCACACGTTTTAATGTTAAGGACCAGATACATGTAATCCCTCGTAACAGCGTTCTACAGTATTAATCATGGTTAGGGTATTCATTACCCATGTTTGTTTAACTGGGATTAAGAGAGTCTTGTCATTGAATAAACACATTTTTATATGTTCGTTTTAAAAAAGTTTCTCTAGACTCAATTTCGTTGAAGTTTCAGTAGATTTTAAGTTTGGTATAATACTACCTCCGGTCCTAAATATAAGAGCTAGTTGACTAATTTGAGTAGATTACAAAAATAAGTTAAATTAGTTATATGTAATAAATAGGTGTTGTATTTCCTAAAATATCCTTACTAATCAAGTTTATTTGCTAGAATTACCATTATTAGAAGGACTATCTTGAAAAAAAAAAAAAAACATGAGAGATAAAATAGACTGATATCTTATCTTTAAGACCAACATAAAACTCAAACAATCAGAGATAGTAGTTGCGTTTGTTCATGCTTCGTAAAGAACTTCCCACATAGCCGGATAAAATATTATTCCTACAAATCATTAATAAAAGATTAGGTCTTTTTATTATTTATGTATAATAATATTCCTCACCTTGTGGAAAAGGCCATATTGTGGTTAAAAAAGGCGATACAAAAAAAAAGAAAAAAGAAAAAAGACAAATGTTACCGCCAATTGTCAAATGTAATTGGGTTAACATTGAATTTTGTTTCGGAAATTTTCACGTAGAAGTTGCGGGCAATGCTATTCTTTTCCAAGAACTTCCGAGACTAATATTTATGCCCACTTTGAATCGTGTATGATATAAGGTCCAACATGATATACATCTCCTCGAATACCATTAGAAAAGGGCGACATTTTTCCTATTTCAATACTTGCTGAGTAACATTGAATCCAAATAATATTGGGAGAATTATAATGAGGTCTCAAAAAAGAAAAATAATTACTCAAAAGTCTCAATAACAACCCAAACAATATTCAATGACAAGTTTCTGAATAGAAAATGACAACTTATAAGACTTGTTTTGTAATTATTTTTCTTTTTTGGTAATTAATTGTGATTCTCCCAAGAATATTCTGAATACTCACAGCTTTTACGTCAAAACTTTCGAGATAAAATTAAACATTAATTCATAATAACTAATTAATTAAGTGTGATAAAGTCTTTTATTAATTAAGATTATATATTCATAATCCAATAGCTGTTGTTTCCTTAAGTGTGGTAAAGGCAACAATTGCCACAGCCATCGTAACGACGATTCTCGATGTTCTGTTGCTATTTCCTGCAAAAGCGAAACAAAGAGATAAATGAATCAAAACTTGAACTTAATTAATATCCAGGCAGATATAGTTCCACCATTTAATTGTGCAATATATTAATTTAAACACATTTTCTTGTGCACCCTATTTATAAATTTAATCCGATAATAAATAAAACTTTCTATTGAAATTATGAATTATAATTCTACTAATTTTCAATAATTTAATTATTTATGTGAGTTATAAAATCTAATAGTATGATACAATATTTTTTCGGTTCTACGACGCCTCCAATGCAACTCATCCAATATGAGATAGATTTAGTAAATGAAGTGCATATTCGATAACCATCAAAAGCAGAGTTAAAATTATTTGAATGCTTCAATGGCTAAATTTTGTTTGTTTTACAAAATTTAGTGTATTAGTTTTAGATTTGTAAGCACAACATTTACAATGATATAGAGATTAGCATGAAAAAACGCACGAGACATTCATATATTATTTTGCTGGGTCAAATTGTTCACGAAGGCCTGCGCATAAATTTCTATCCTTTTCTACTTTTCAACAAAATTTGATGGCTAAAAAAAAAAAATCATATCAAACCAAACCCGCCACATTTACATTGGATGACATATGGGGAGAAAGGCCCAGAAAGCATTAGGCCGTGTGCCTTTTGAGAAAGTGATTAAGATTAGTTAGGAATCTTGATTTCTTCAAACAAGTACTTTTAACATCCCCAAATTAGCCTTAATTTCAACTATTGATTTAATTTCTACTTTAAAGTTATACATCCCACCCAAATGAACCAATTAGACGTGCAAACATCTTAGAAATAACTCATAAAGGTTTCACTAAATTTTAGAAATTGGTCTATACTAAGGACGAAACAATTTTTCTGAAAGGTGTCTTATATTGAGCACAACAATGAGTTTATCCTGTGTTCATGATTAGAGAGAATTGGTACCTTTTGAAGGTGAAGATATGGGTGAATCAGCAACTCCTTTTGGTGGATCAGCAACTTCCTTTGGTGGATCAGCAACTGCTATGGCACAACATAAAACGTTTACTTGTTAAAAAGCAGTTTCAAAGGGAAGATTACACTTGAGCTCTTTGTCCTTAGAAGATAGTTGTTTTAATCACTAAGATGGGTAAGTCAAATTTTGCTAGGTGAATTCAATACATATAAATTTTAGGATACAAAATATAATGTAAAATTACTTAAAATAAGTTGATTCAAATTAAACACTGTATATATAGGACCTGGTGAGGGAGCTGTAGCAAGAATAGCAGACGGAGATTGTATTGGCTCAACAACGGCAGGATCATAGAACATGACGTTGTCAAACCGAAGATTGCAGCTCAGTTTAATTACCCGACCACCAATCTTGTCCTTACAACATCCTTGGATTTCCGAGATGGCCTTCACCAAGCAATCGTCACAATCTTGCTGAGTCAAATCAGGCGTGCACTGAACAAGACCATACACACTTTCATTCTCATCAGCTGTTACGTTTCCCACAGCCACCTTACTCAGAGAATCACCACTTGAAGCTTTGCTTTTTAGCCTCATCATGAGATCATCAAGAGCATCTCTATACTTCTTTGCATCTTTTGCTTTTTCTGGGCTGTGAATCGCGTAGGAAAACTCAGGATTCTGATACATCCCAAGAATTGAAACATTCGAGTATCGAAGAATGCACAGATCATAGTACAGAAATACCTCCTTCTGATTTGGACATAGTTTTGGGAGAAGTGTCGTGGCATTTTTGATGCAGTTCTGGCAAGCATGTAGCTGGGTGTCTCCTCTACACAGTGCGAGACCATTAACCGTATTGGGGCTTTCACCATAGTAGGAATTATAGAAGCCAAAGTAGTTTTCTGTGTCGGAGCTGAAGTTAGAAAGAAGCATATTGAGGTTGGTGTGGTAAGCACTTTTTTTGTGTAGGTTCCTCTGTCATTGAAACAGGTGTGATTAATGAAGTCCGGATGCTGATGGGCGTTGACGAGAATGAGAACATGAGGCAGGAACAATGAAACCAAAGCACAACGAATGAGAGAAAATTTCATGGTTGTTAAAATTTAGGATTTGCTATTTAGGAATCCTATTTGGTGAATGATATGGGAAGGATTACTCTCAACTTTATAATCCACTAATCGACAACTCAAGGAATATATATTCATATGTGACTAGGAATATATACAATTCTTGCACTAGTTCGCTCATTACTCATAAATCTTGCTTTTAATTTGTTGTCAAATCTATACGGAGTTGTGCATATGGCTTCTTTCCTGGGATGAGCATTTTTATGAGGTAAAGAAATGTAAACCATGTAAGATTTAAAAAATTAATTAAATTAACTATTGGCAAAAAAAAGTGCCTTGGTTTTTTTTTTTTTAAGATATCCCTTCAATTATTTAAATTGGAGATAATTGATGAAAACATTTCTTTAATATGTATAATTAATAGGGATAATTTAAAAACTATAAATTCAGAAAATAAAGTAAATACTTTTTTAATTTTAAATCAAAACAAACCATTTAAATTAGTGTGCTATCAAAAGTCAAGTCGTCCAAGGGTGGGCCCAACCAGCATGAGGCCATGAGATGAAGGGGCGTAAATTACGCTTTGAAAAACAAGACGAATTGCAATAAGATTAAAAAAATAGTTACTAAAAAATCTTAATAAGAATTTAATAACACGTTTTAAAATTAAAAACGATAACTTATGAGATTTATTTTTTAATATTTTTATTGTAATTTTTTCGAAAAAAATAAAACCATATATTTAATATATTAAGAAATAAATTTTTTTCTTTTCATACTTGTATTCTTCCTTCGTGCTTGCCTATTTATGGGGTAGTTGGGACCACATATTTCCGAAGGAACAGGACAGACCACACGGTCAACACGCGTGATCCCTCTTCTCCCATTAATCAAAGGCGGACCTCCATGTTTTAATTTTATGTTCAGACTTTAACCTTTTTTTATATTTAAAAAAAAAAATCAAAGGCAGACGTGGCAAGATTTACCCGTGGGGTAAAATTTGTAACAAATATTCTAAAAAAATATGATTGCAAAAATTTATTATCTTGACTTGACCTGGGAATACAGACATATTGACTTAGGTTGTCGTCCCATAGCTCAAGGCAAATAGGCTGAAGAGAAACTCTACCTTGAATTGGGCGTCAAGAAAAGTTAGGAGAAAAAAAAAGAAAGAAGAATTATCATAAGGTTTTAAGCAAATAATTTAATTACTAAAAAATTTCAATAATAAGTGACTAGTATGAGTATATTGTTATTTCCTATATTATTTAGTTGTTAATGATCTTGAGGATAATTAAATTCTATTTTTAAAATCTGATTGTAATCCTCCAAAAAAAGGTAAGAGAGAGACAAATGGAGGGGAAAAAATTGGGAAGGAAATAGGGCCCCCACTTGTCTTTACACTCATGTTCTCTTTCAATTGATGGCATTCAAACTTCATTAGTGTTTAGAATTGACGACTGCTTGCCTCAATTGGTCTCCAATGAACTTATTATATAGTACGGAATATACAAGAGAAGCTAATATATTCTCTCTCTATTTAGGTTACCTATTGTTGCATAGTTTAAGAAGTTTCATCACAATAATGGCCACTATAATGCTTATGATTATAGTGAGATATGTATTGATTAAATATAATTTCAACCATTTATATTTAAAATTTTAAACTAATAATTTTTAAATAATTTTTTTAAAAAAGGACAATTAAAAGATTAAATGAATTTTTGTAGTTAATTTATTAAATTTGTTTTAAATTATTTGTTTCAATTTCATTTGTACTAAATGAAATTACAAAGAGAGAGAGAGAAATATAAGGAGTCACATTATGTTAGCATTAATTGTAAAAATAAAATAAACAAATAAGCATTAATTACTCCCTCTGGTTCAAATTATAAGATAAAATTTATTCATTTACATTTATTAAGAAATTAGAAAAATAAAATATATAAGCCAAATAAAAATAAGTAAATTAAAAGATGCAACAAATATATCACAGGAAAGAAAATATATGAAGATAAAATTAAAAAAATACATTAAATGCTTAGACAAAAGTAAATGTTATCTTATTAAAAAAAAAAAATCCCTCCAACAAAGTTTAACTCATATTTTGAACCAGAAGGAGGGAGTACTCATTATTTATATCGCTGCTCTAACTAATTCTGGTAAGGGACTTATGTTGTGGTTAGAAAGGAGTACATTAAAATAATCGTTTCAAAAAAATAAAAGTAAAAAATAAATAAGATAAAATTCAATTTAGATCTATAGTGTGGTTTGTCCACAACTACCGCTTTGAGTCGCATTCAACCATCACTAATAATGAAGGTTGAGAATTGACGAGTCCTTGCCTCGATCTCCAATAAACTTATTGCATAATGCTGAATAAACAAGAGAAGAAGTCAACTAAAGACGCCAATACAGTCTCCCTCCATTAATGTTACTTCTAGGCTCATCTTTTTCCCCTTTCCGTCTGATTCCTAATGTCTTCCATTATTCCTTTGATTCTGCTTTGGTTCCTTTCTCATCTTACCACTCTCACCGCTGAGCCTCCCGACTTGAGATATAAACGCTGCTTCGATTCAAGAGGTAGCTACACAAAACCAAGTACCTACCGAACCAACCTTAACATCCTCCTCTCAGATCTCACTTCCAACACACAAAATGACTACGGTTTCTACAATCTGTCTTATGGCCAAAACCCTGACACAGTAAGCGCCATTGGGTTATGCAGAGGAGATGTTAAACCAAACAAATGCCGATCTTGTCTCAAGAACGCCTCCATTCTTATCCCCAAGTCTTGCCCAGATCTGAAGGAGGCAATGGGAGGCTACGATGAATGCTTCCTACGATACTCGAACCGACCAATATTGGGTGTCATGGAATACGATGTTTGGATCAGTTTGCCGAACCAACAAAATGCTACAGAACCGGGCGAGTACTATGAAGCGGCTAAGGAGTTATTGGATGGAATGAATGGTAAACTAACTGCCAACAGAGTTTCATCTGTTCGTAAGTATGAAGCAGCAAATAAATCGGGTCCAAATTCGCAGACTGTGTTTGGTGTAGTTCAGTGCACTCCTGATTTAACTGAGGGACGTTGTTCAGACTGCTTGGCGCAGGCGATCGACCAAATCCTGCCATGTTGTTATACAAACACAGGTGGTCGGGTTATTATGCCGAGCTGCAATATTAGGTATGAGAATTACCGTTTCTTTGATCTTGTGTCTGAGGATTCCCCACCACTGTCTCCTCTTTCTCCTTCAAAAGCCCCCAGCTCATCAAAAGGTATGTGTCCATCAATTTGGTGGTCTCATTAATTATCAGTTTGCTTGTGTATTCAGAATTGTCTTTTGTCTTTCCCCTTTTTAAGACTGCAAAATGCAGTCAATAGATTAAAGCTAAAATGTTAGCAAGTCATGACGGTGTATGTCAACGATCTGTTCAGTCCTCAAAGCTAAAATCTGAACATTACCTGAGCTTGTTTGGATTATCATTGACAAAATTGATTTTTATGCTTATGCAAAAGTTGAGATAAAAGTCGATTAGTATGTGATTTATCTCAACTAACTTTTCAAAGTTGTTGTTGAAAATCGTTGCCGAAAGTTTTTTCTAGTAGCATTTTCATAACCGGATGGTCTCCCACCTTGTGATCTTGAATTGTATCTTCACATTCATATAATCATCTTCCAATAATCAATTAATATTATGTTAGTCTTAATTCATGGAAAATGTGCTTGTAACCAGTATAATAATATCGAAACTATTTTATAGTATGATATACAATGTCATATCTGAACAATTGACCAATGAAACCATCACTAACATATATTTAGCTTTTTCAGGGAATAATAAAATATCAAGAACTACCATTGCTGTATTGGGGCCAATTGTTGCAATGATCTTACTGTTCATTTCTATCTTCATTTATTTTAGATTGAAGAAACCTAAAGAAACATATCAAGGTAAGTCAAACTAATGATCTCTTCAGTTTGCTCTTGTAATATTCTTCTTTAAAAGAAAATTATTGTGACAACTAATTAATTTGCTTGAATTCCTTCCCAGCTGATGCTGAACTTCATCGTGAAATTATACTTTCTGAACCATTGCTATTAGACTTTGAAAGCATCAAAACTGCAACCGATAATTTCTCTGACGCAAATAAACTTGGGCAAGGTGGATTTGGACCTGTTTATAAGGTAGAAAAACAACAATATCAAAATGAGATAGACCAAATTCACGACTTTGTAGAAAGTCATGCATACTAGATATATAGCTTCCAATTACGACAATTGCAGGGTAAGCTCTATAACGGAGAAGAAGTGGCAATCAAAAGGCTGTCCAGGAATTCTAGGCAAGGAGATAGAGAATTTAAAAATGAAGTGATGTTGTTGGCCAAGCTTAAACATCGCAATTTGGTGAGACTCATTGGCTTTTGTTTGGAAAGAGGAGAGAGACTACTCATGTATGAGTTTCTTCCCAATAAAAGTCTTGACTACTTATTATTTGGTAAGAGACATAGGTACTTTCTTTAATCATTGCTATAGCTTTATTCATTTGTGTTCTATCACTTTAATTAAGTTTGATTGAATGATCTATAAAGGATTGTGCTGATTTTATTAATTCTTTGGGTTTGAGATGTAAAGATATATACATGCAATATATTCATCATGAAACAAGAGGCAGTATGACAATGTAAATTTTTTTTAACCACTATAGTCATTCGGTTCACTGCTAAATTTTTGCTTTATTGAATTCTAAGATCACATAAACATGGAGTTGTAGATCCAAATCACCAAGCGCAACTGAATTGGATGACACGTCACAAAATTATCGAAGGTGTAGCTCGTGGTATCCATTATCTTCATGAGGATTCCCGACTACGAATTATTCATCGTGATCTCAAAGCAAGTAATATTCTTTTAGATGGGGAGTTTAATCCCAAGATATCAGATTTTGGCATGGCTAGATTATTTGCTATGGATCAAACTCAATGTGATACTAGTAGAATTGTTGGAACCTAGTAAGTATAACAGGTTTAAATGCCTTATCAAGAAGAAAGAAACTTGAAGATGATTATCATATGAGTAGCAACCTTCATTTTTTAACAAAGCTTGTTTATATCGACATGCAGTGGTTATATGGCCCCAAAATATGCAATGCACGGACAATTTTCAGTTAAATCAGATGTTTATAGCTTTGGTATACTAATCCTAGAGATTGTTAGTGGGAAGAAAAACAGTAGCTACTTTCATGAAGAGCATGGACTGGATCTGCTAGGCTTTGTAAGTCTTTCTCCCCTTTTAAAACTCTCTCTCTCTCTCTCTCTCTCTCTCTCTATCACACCCACACCTCTCCCCCCAATAGAATAGTAAAATTGTAAACTAAAATTAACTATTGATGAGGACAATGTTTCAGGCATGGAAAAATTGGAGGGACGGAACAGCCTCAAGGATAATAGATCCAGTACTAAACAATAGTTCAACAAATGAAATAATGAGATGCATCCACATTGGGTTACTTTGTGTACAAGAAAATATAGCTGATAGGCCAACCATGGCGTCCGTTACATCGATGCTTAGCAGCTACTCATTTTCTCTCCGATTACCATCACAGCCTCCATTTTTAATTAGTAGCACAAGCTCATCAGAGAAGAACTTTCACGAGAACAGTTCATCAGGGGCAACAAGATCAACTAAAGGAGGAAGGAATAACTATGCTGAATCCTCAACAAATGAAGTCTCTGTTACTGAGATTTATCCTCGCTGATTAATTTGGCCTTGCAGATGACTGTCAAAGATCAATTGTAATTCATGCCACTTAAGTTATGCACATGAAGTAATTGGTTGAAAAGTTGAATTATGCAGCAGTGAAATTATTTCTTACTGTGACGTGTAGACAGAAAAATAAAGAGCGTTCCCACTATTGCAAAATACCACAGTACAACAGCAAAGTGTCGGACACAGAAATGCAAATGAAAATGTAATTCTTAATTACAATAAGCAATGCTATACTCTTGATTCATTAGCAAATGGGATTCATCTCAATCTCCTTGTAATTCTCAGAAATAATTTGCCTAGCTATTATAATATATGAATAAAATTTATTAGGTCTGTTTTTTTTTCACGATTATTATGTCAAGTTTTTTTTTTTTTTTTTGACGATATACATTACAAGAAGGTAGTGAAAACCTATTAGGACAAAAAAGAAAAAGACGTAAACCGCCTAAGCAATATCCTACAAATCTTCTATTACCAACCTAAGTCCAAGTGTTGTCGAAATCTGATGCAGCAGAAAACTTGAAGACCTTACTATCACGTGATTGTAGCTGCAGTGAGTATGCAAATAATTGATGAACCATAGACTGACTAGAGATAACCAACAAACCCATTTTAAGAATATGAAATTCTCCATCCACCTAAGCTTTGGTGGTGGAATTGGCCGCCTAAATGAAGTAATATACCCATATGAGAAGTAAATATCTATTGAAAACCACCTTGCAGTAGAATGTGAGGAAGATCTACATCCACTGACTGTAATTATAATTTATTATGTGTCTCATTTTTTTTTAAATATCATTATTTAATAATAAACTCAGAAAAAAGGACATATGATAAAACGTAATTAAAGAACTTGACATGATGGTAAGAAACTTGACTATTATCCTCTGTTCAACTAATTTGGGTTGATTTAAGGAAATTTAATTAGTTATTTGTTAAAGACATGTGTTATTTCTTAAAATACTCTCTTAGATCATTTTGATTTAGGCTGTTTTTTTGATGCAAACTCTTTTAACATATGAAATATAATAAATAGGGTTAATTCTTTTGGTTAAATCAGGAGACTGAGGTCTTATATTTGAGATTTGAGTCCTTTCAAAAGCCTTTTTTATCCTTTTCTTCTTAAAATCTCATCTTTATTGTTGGATTAAATAATAAATATTTTAGATTTATTATGTTAAAAAGATATATCTACCTTTCTCTCTTTTATTTTGTAATATTATAATAATAGTTTTATAAAGTATGAAATCTAAACTATTCATTATTTGATTTAACAGTGGAGATGGGATTCTGAGGGGGGAAAAAGGGAGAGTGTGGGATTCTCAGAGTATCTCCTCCCAAATATCAAGGGAGAAAATGTGATGACTATTCTTTTAAAACCCATTTAAAATTTTCAATTTATTCATAAGATTAACCATGATAGAAAAGAAGAAACTTTAAAATTTTAAAATCACTATCATTGGTTAAAAGAAATAAACATATATCATGAGCAATGTCAATAAGTAACTTGGGCTTTGGACTTTCAAAGTCTAGGAATATCATTCAACCCTTAGCCCAAATAAAACTCATACTTTCAAACGAATGTCATGTGCAAAGTCTTAAAGGCCTTGGCTTTTAACAGTCATCTTATCAATTAGTAGTAATCAAATGTATTAGTTTACAACATCAAAGTAGATGAGTGATATATGGCAATATATAATAAAATAGCACATAAGACAAAATAAGAGAGGCTATACAAGAAAAACGTGATAGCTAAGCCTCCGCCATCTTCCCTGACGTACCAACCTTAGAGCTATCACCTGAAAATGCTAAACCACAAGGGTGAGACAAACGTCTCAATAACTAACTTTCCAACTCATCATACTTACTAACATGGGCTCGTGAGGTGTTAAGTGAGACAATTATTAATTCTCGAGAAATATAATATATCCATAGAAATATAATTTTAATAATTCAAACCCTCACTATGGGGCTAATACACAAGCCATATAAGTCTATCCCTCACTATAGGGGATCAATCAGACATATAGGCCTATCCCCTCACTTTGGAGGATAAATAAAAAGCCACAAAGGCTTATCCCTCACTATGGGGAAAGAAGGAAGAAGCCAACCAATGTGCACCAATAGCAGCCTTACCATGTGGTAGGATAGAGCTCAATCCAAAATCCAAATAACAACCAATCATTCACAATATAATGAAAAATGTCTCAATCTTTTCTCAGTATAATCCATAAGATATAAATTATGTATCTTTTCCAAACTTCTCAATCACAATTCCAAAAATCCTGTAAGACAATTTTCATTTTCATAGCTCAAAAATATAATATATCTACTCGAATTCCAAATAACAAATATTATTTGAAAATAGGAAAATACTCACAAACAACATATTAGCACATATAACAAGTAGAAAGTGGTTACTCCTCCCCAAAGTAATAGAAGGATTACCACGAGATCAATCCTTTGTTCAACCAATAATTAATCTATATAATTAATATAACCACATATTAATATACTAATTAATTAATTAATTAATTAAGCTTATATATTAGTTAAATTCGTAATTTAATTTAATTTTCATTCTAAATTTTCACAATTCTTATAACCTAAAATTAAGTACTTTAGAACTAACTGATAATTTTCTAACAAGCCAAATTATTTATTTACATCCTTCAACTTATTTACTTTAATAAAAAGAATTTTTCAAAATTTCTAGATATGAAATTATTATATTCTAAATTCTAAAAATCTCATTTGAAATTTAAACCTCAAAACCAAACCATCAAAAATTCAATAGTGTCTCAAATATTATATATATAAATGATCTAATCAAAATTTTAATGGCACATATATATTTTTGTAAATAATAAACTTTAACTACAATAATTATTTTAAAACCTCTAGTCACCCAATAAATAAAACTAAACGATTAAAATTTTAATAATATGTCAAACAACCCAAATAAATTATTTAACTTAATTTTAATCTGTATAAATATGATATATCTCACAAATAACGTATTTTTTAGTTAAAAATTATTTTTAAATACTAAAATCAACAAATGACAAAACTAAACCGGTAAAATGATCTACTATATAGATCTACAATACTGTCTTTAACACTCATCAAAACTAAATACTTACTCGAAACTCTATACCAAAAATTTTCTCTAAGTAACACAAAATTACTATTGTTAGATAGATCTGATTCAGCAGAATAATTTCATGAAGGAAGTTTTGTAATTAGAAGTAGTTTTACTTACTAAATAATCTGTAACGATGGAGAAAGAAACAACTGGGAGAGAGCGACGCTGCAAGCCACAACCTGCAGAGAGAGAGAGAGAGAGAGAAGGAAAGAGAAAAACAAACGGGGGAGAAGGTTAAAAAAAAACACTTGGGATAAACTGAAGTTAAAGACCCTAAGTAAACGAAAAAAAAATAACGGTTTGAACCCTTTTTTTACATTTTTTAAATATTCAAATCTTTGGAGTAGAATTTAAGATGTTACAGAAATTATACTCTCAGGATCCCTCTTTCTAGCTCTTATATTAAGAACAATGATTAGGATCAAATTATTTTTCACACGTGAAAATAATATACGAATAAAACGTAAAATTAAAAGCTAAATGATGTGAAATAAGACAAAAATCAGAAAGAGGATACTCTCTCCTCTATCCTTTTTTATAAGTGATTTGAACCTTTTTAGTCGCCTTGGTTAAATAACAAAATAAAACCAAATTATGCAGTAAAGCACAACTCGGGTCGAGTCTCTTGAGGAGTTTTTTATTAATTCCTTAATTAACTAAGTGACAAAGAATTGAAAGGAGGGGTTGAAAAAGGATTTTTCAATTAATAAAACTAATTAAGAGAGTAAGAAATAAATCTAAACTACTTTTTTTTGGTATTTTTAAGAAAGAATGAAAAATGCAAGTTTGAATTGTAAGAAATCAATAACAAGAAATGCTCTTGAGGAATGAATCAATGACTATCTTAGCTTGTTTAATGATATGGGAGTAACTTAAGTGGTTAAGATTGGTTTATATAAGTTATTCCTTTTAAATTAATACTCAACTAGAACATTAATTACTTGTTAAATTCACTTCAAGCATAATTTCTACACAACTCGCATAAAAATCACACTAACAATGAATTAACAAAGGCATAAAACATAAATATATGTATAAACCAAGTACTCAAACTTATAATACCAATCCAATATCAGCAATTCCAATTCCAATCCAAACCAAGAATTACAACTAGCAACTCTTAGCTTTAAACCAAATATAACAAACTTCAAACCAGAAATCATCAACAAAATAGTCTAAACTAAGGACTAAAATTAAACTCCCCTTTGTAGCTCCCAAACTCAAGCCATTGAATTCAATCCCGAAGAGCACAATGAATTTAGCCTCTCATAGCTCTGAACCAAGCTACAACTCGTGCCAAAGATAAAGTAGCCATGGAGGATAGATGGAGGGGAAGAAAGATGAATTTGGAAGATTGAATTGAAGTGTTGCGGCAGTGGAGTATGCGTGTGATGCGAATATGGCTCTGTGGTCTTGCGTGCGGCTGTGAAGGACGTGAAGGGGTGCGCGGTGGCGTGAGGCGTGGTTGCGTGTATGGCCTGCTCTTGCAATGGATTTAATATAACCTAATATCTTTCCAAAATCCAT